>NC_052344.1:12390669-12530064 GCF_016432855.1 Salvelinus namaycush
AGATTGGAAAGCTGCCGCGGTCATCCCCCTCTTCAAAGGGGGAGACACTCTAGACCCAAACTGCTACAGACCTATATCTATCCTACCCTGTCTTTCTAAGGTCTACGAAAGCCAAGTTAACAAACAGATTACCGACCATTTCGAATCCCACCGTACCTTCTCCGCTATGGAATCTGGTTTCAGAGCTGGTCATGTGTGCACCTCAGCCACGCTCAAGGTCCTAAACGACATCATAACCACCATCGATAAGAGAAATTAGTGTGCAGCCGTATTCATCGACCTGGCCAAGGCTTTCGACTCTGTCAATCACTACATTCTTATTGGCAGACTCGATAGCCTTGGTTTCTCAAATGATTGCCTCGCCTGGTTTACCAACTACTTCTCTGATAGAGTTCAGTGTGTCAAATCGGAGGGCCTGTTGTCCGGACCTCTGGCAGTCTCTATGGGGGTGCCACAGGGTTAAATTCTCGGGCTGACTCTCTTCTCTGTATACATTAATTATGTCGCTCTTGCTGCTGGTGATTCTCTGATCCACCTCTACGCAGACGACACCATTCTGTATACTTTTGGCCCCTCTTTGGACACTGTGTTATCTAACATCCAGACGAGCTTCAATGCCATACAACTCTCCAAACTGCTCTTAAACGCAAGTAAAACGAAATGCATGCTCTTCAACCGATCACTGCCCGCACCTGCCCACCCGTCCAGCATCACTACTCTGGACGGTTCTGACTTAGAATACGTGGACAACTACAAATACCTAGGTGTCTGGTTAGACTGTAAACTCTCCTTCCAGACTCACATTAAGCATCTCCAATCCAAAATTAAATCTAGAATTGGCTTCCTATATCGCAACAAAGCATCCTTCACTCATGCTGCCAAACATACCCTCGTAAAACTGACCATCCTACCGATCCTCGACTTCGGTGATGTCATCTATAAAATTGCCTCCAACACTCTACTCAACAAACTGGATGCAGTCTATCACAGTGCCATCCGTTTTGTCACCAAAGCCCCATACACTACCCACCATTGCGACCTGTACGCTCTCGTTGGTTGGCCCTCGCTTCATACTCGTCGCCAAACCCACTGGTTACAGGTTATCTACAAGTCTCTGCTAGGTAAAGCCCCACCTTATCTCAGCTCACTGGTCACAATAGCAGCACCCACTCGTAGCACGCGCTCCAGCAGGTATATCTCACTGGTCACCCCCAAAGCCAATTTCTCTTGGTCGTCTTTCCTTCCAGTTCTCTGCTGCCAATGACTGGAACGAACTGCAAAAATCTCTGAAGCTGGAGACTCATATCTCCCTCACTAGCTTTAAGCACCAGCTGTCAGAGCAGCTCACAGATCACTGCACCTGTACATAGCCCATCTGTAAACAGCCCATCTATCTACCTACCTCATCCTCATACTGTATTTATTTATTTATCTTGCTCATTTGCACCCCAGTATCTTTACTTGCACATTCATCTTCTGCACATCTACCATTCCAGTGTTTTAATTGCTATATTGTAATTACTTCGCCACCATGGCCTATTTATTGCCTTATCTTACCTCATTTGCACTCACTGTATATTTACTTTTTGTTTTCTTTTGTTCTACTGTATTATTGACTATGTTTTGTTTATTCCAATTGTAACTCTGTGTTGTTGTATGTGTCGAATTGCTATGCTTTATCTTGGTCAGGTTGCAGTTGCAAATGAGAACTTGTTCTCAACTAGCCTACCTGGTTAAATAAAGGTGAAAAAAAAATCCTGACATCACCGCCTGGTATGGAAACTGCTCTGCCTCCGACCGCAAGGCACTACAGAGGGTAGTGCGAACGGCCCAGTACATCACTGGGGCCAAGCTTCCTGCCATCCAGGACCTCTATACCAGGCGGTGTCAGAGGAAGGCCCTTAAAATTGTCAAAGACTCCAGCCACCCTAGTCATAGACTGTTCTTTCTGCTAGACTGTTCTCTCTTCAAGCGGTACCGGAGCACCAAGTCTAGGTCTAAGAGGCTTCTAAACAGCTTCTACCCCCAAGCCATAAGACTCCTGAACATCTAGTAAAATGGCTACCCAGACTATTTGCATTGCCCCCCCTCCCCTCTCCACACCACTGCCTCTCTTTGTTGTCATCTATGCATAGTCACTTTAATAACTCTACCTACATGTACATACTACCTCAACTAACCGTGCCCCCGCACATTGACTCTGTACTGGCACCCCCCTGTATATATTGTTACTTTTTACTGCTGCTCTTTAAATACTTGTTACTTTTATCTCTTATTCTTATGCATATTTTTTTTAAACTACACTGTTGGTTAGGGGCTCGTAAGTAAGCATTTCACTGTAAGGTCTACACCTGTTGTATTCGGTGCATGTGGCTAATCAAATTTGATTTGATTTGACTAAGAGCGCTCTTGTTTATTTAGTCTCGCGTGTCTCTTGGATGGTTGCCTGTGTTTTCTCACCTCAGGGAGGTCTCAGCAGAGGTGTCGTTGAATGTGTTATTCATGTTCTGTTTTGAAAATACAGTAGAATGGACCGTTTGTAATAAAAAAAGATGGATAGACAGTATGCTAATGGCTAACGTCTCACCTGCAGCCTTGTAGCATTAGTTTTATGGTGTATCTCTGCTGATGTTGTTCTGCTAAGAATAAACACCCGGGTTATCTCTGTAATCCAGAACTAAAATATTGCGTAATTGCGTAAGATCCCAATGAGGTTTGGGGAGAGATTTATGAGATAAGATACTAACCAGATTCGAGAAGTCTCCACCCCCCCAAACAGAAAGCCTCATCCAAAGCCCCCTCCCCTTTCTGAAAAACAAAGCACCTGAACTACTGTTCCTCGTTAGTCTTCCCATCCCACAGTCTGTTGACAGACGCTACGACACCATTTATGTCACATAATCTGTCCACGAGACAATAGATGACTTGGTCTTATTATTTAGTCTGAAGTATCGCTCCCTGATGGCCTTTTAGCACCCAGAAAGCATTGAGGCTCCCAAGACGCTCAGAGACAAAGTAGACCTAGAGCTCTACGGGCAACCAGGGAGCTGCTCTAGGTGTGTGTGTGTATGTATGTATGTATGTGTGTGTGGGTGTGTGTATGTGTGTGTGTGTGTGTGTGTGTGTGTGGCTAAGGGGCTGTTTTTTCTGAGTCACAATTTTTTAAATCGTTCCACTCACATCCAGACGGACGTTTTCAGGTCAAAGCGGTGCCAGAGATCCTCAGCACTCAGATGCTAATAATCAAATGCACTAATGAATCAAGGAGACTTTCGGGGAGCCTGGGGAGAGCATCGGCTGCACTGTGATAAGAGCACAAATCCGCCACAGCTTTCACAATCAGGCCCTGCAGGATCGCAGGCCCAGGGGATGGGGAAATGGAATAGACCAATAGCCTTGGTGGAAAAACAAGAAGAAAATAGCTTTTTAGGAAGGATCTGAAAAAACTCAAAACCAATGTGGTGCAGGCTACTCTACGTAAAGTGCACACACATGATATGGAGAATGCCACATCCACGAGATGCTGAGCAAGCTGATCAAGCCGGGAATAGTCCATCTGCAAAGCCTCATTATGCTTACTGCAGTTCTTGTTAGGCCAATTATCACTGGGAAAGGACATGACGGCTAACAACCTTTCTTCAGGAAATAGTATAAATACCACAAGCCTCCATGGTACGTGTCCTTCAGGAAATAGTATAAATACCACAAGCCTCCATGGTACGTGTCCTTCAGGAAATAGTATAAATACCACAAGCCTCCATGGTACGTGTCCTTCAGGAAATAGTATAAATACCACAAGCTTCCATGGTACGTGTCCTTCAGGAAATAGTATAAATACCACAAACCTCCATGGTACGTGTCCTTCAGGAAATAGTATAAATACCACAAGCCTCCATGGTACGTGTCCTTCAGGAAATAGTATAAATACCACAAGCCTCCATGGTACGTGTCCTTCAGGAAATAGTATAAATACCACAAGCCTCCATGGTACGTGTCCTTCAGGAAATAGTATAAATACCACAAGCCTCCATGGTACGTGTCCTTCAGGAAATAGTATAAATACCACAAGCCTCCATGGTACAGTTGAAGTCGGAAGTTTACATACACTTAGGTTGGAGTCATTAAAACTAATTTTTCAAACACTCCACAAATTTCTTGTTAACAAACTATAGTTTTGGCACGTCGGTTAGGACATCTACTTTGTGCATGACACAAGTAATTCTACTAACAATTGTTTACAGACAGATTATTTCACTTATAACTCACTCTATCACAATTCCAGTGGGTCAGAAATGTACATACCCTAAGTTGACTGTGCGTTTAAACAGCTTGGAAAATTCCAGAAAATGATGTCATGGCTTTAGAAGCTTCTGATAGACTAATTCACATCATTTGAGTCAAATGGAGGTGTACCTGTGGATGTATTTCAAGGCCTACCTGCAAACTCAGTGCCTCTTTGCTTGATATCATGGGAAAAAATCTAAAGAAATCAGCCAAGACTTCAGAAATCAAATTGTAGACCTCCACAAGTCTGGTTCACCCTTGGGAGCAATGTCCAAACGCCTGACGGTACCACGTTCTTCTGTGCAAACAATGGTACGCAAGTATAAACACCATGGGACCACGCAGCCGTCATACCGCTCAGGAAGGATATGCGTTCTGTCTCCTAGAGATTAACATACTTTGGTGCGAAAAGTGAAAATCAATCCCAGAACAACAGCAAAGGACCTTGTGAAGATGCAGGAGGAAACAGGTACAAAGGTATCTATATCCACAGTAAAACGAGTCCTATATCGACATAACCTGAAAGGCCGCTCAGAAAGGAAGAAGCCACTGCTCCAAAACTGTCTTAAAAAAGCCAGACTACGGTTTGCAACTGCACATGGAGACAAAGATCGTACTTTTTGGAGAAATGTCCTCTGGTCTGATGAAACAAAAATAGAACTGTTTGTCCATCATGACCATCGTTATGTTTGGAGGAAAAAGGGAGAGGCTTTCAAGCCGAAGAACACAATCCCAATCGTGAAGCACGGGGTTGGCAGCATCATGTTGTGGGGGTGCTTTGCTGCAGGAGGGACTGGTGCACTTCACAAAATAGATGGCATCATGAGGCTTGAAAATTATGTGGATATATTGAAGCAACAGCTCAAGACATCAGTCAGGAAGTTAAAGCTTAGTCGCAAATGGCTCTTCCAAATGGACAATGACCCCGAGCATACTTCCAAAGTTGTGGCAAAATGGCTTAAGGACAACAAAGTCAAGGTATTGGAGTGGCAATCCCAAAGCCCTGACCTCAGTCCTAAAGACAATGTGTGGGCAGAACTGAAAAAGTGTGTGCGAGCAAGGAGGCCTACAAACCTGACTCAGTTACACCAGCTCTGTCAGGAGGAATGGGCCAAAATTCACCCATATTATTAACCAAAGAAAAAGAACCCAGCCATCTCAGTGCGGCCAAGCAAGAACACATCAATGGGATGATTGGAACTCTTGCTTCAGGCTCCTATTGAAGGCGAATGACTCTCGTGTAATTGATGAAACCAGAGTCTTGCAATGGGGTGAACACCAGAGTCCTGTAATGGGGTTAAAACATTAGAACAATGACAAAAAGACAAAGTCAAATGAAGGGCATGAGCTCCTGAAATGCTGAAAACACAATGGAGGTGGTAGGTTGTGTGTGTGTGCGTGTGTGTGTGTGAGAGAGAGTGTGAGCCCAGAGGTGAGAGAAACTTAACTGCTTGCCCGATACTGCTATCAGAAAACAACATTCTCCAAGCTTCATGACATGCTTTTTTGCTTACAGACCCCAGGTGGCAAATCCGGTAAGAGCTTTGGAGTTGAAATCTCAGCAAAATGTTACGAGTCTCAGAGGTAACAGGATTCATTTCACCATTACCGGGTGGGAACTGCGTAATGTGTTGGGACTGCAGGTGCTCGTCGCATCGCCTCCAATCATGTCTACATGCTACAGCTTTAGGGATGCATCCAAAATGGCACTCTATTCCCTACATAGTGCACTACTTTTGACCAGGGCCCAAAGTAGTGCACTATATAGGGAAACGGGTGCCATTTGAGACACAACCCAGAAGGACCCAATGAAACACAGATTGTAACTAATTAATCATCCTAAGATTGTCTGTTTATATCAAACCCTCTACAGAGCTGTTCCAAAGTATTCCCAGATGAAGAGGGCTGAATCAATGGCGAGTGAAGACTACTTGTCTGAGCGGAGGATACAGGAGAAGTGATACCAGAATGCGTTACGAGTCAAGTAGCGTTTTTTACATGATCATGCTGACTCAAACCGTACTGCGCTGGCTATGATATTTTTCGTTCAGAGCAAGGTACCAGAAACTGTGGTGAATGCTAGCACAGTACAGCTCGACTTGGCTTGGCTAAGTTCAGTTCAGAAAGGAAACACCACCTAGAAATATGTTTAACCATTCATTAAAGAATGAATAATGCAAGACTTGGTGATATAGGCTCTGCTCCTTCAGTGTAGCACACTGCCCACGCAAAGCGTCAATATATACAATTACCTACAAGCAGTGAGTGCAGTAAACTACACCAATCCCCCAGCAGGAAAACGGAATATAACAGGTGGATGCTGGGAAGGTGGTGGGAGCAAAAGCAAACGCATACTAGCAGTAGCAGCAAACTGCAGCAGGATGTGAGAGCAGAACCAGTCATCTTAAATAGACTGCGAAATAATGTAGCGTGATTGTTACTAGCATCTAATTGGGGCAATCTCAGCTGAATCATCAGCTGAGGCGGGCAATTTGGTTCCCTTTCTGAACTGGCTTTGCTTTATTAGTGTGAAAAAGGGTTAAGAGCAGGGGTTGGAAACTAAGTTTGTCCTGAACAGAACCACACATTTTTTTGTTCTGTTCCACTGTTCCGACCAGCTCCAGAAATTATGAACCAGGTCGAACAAAAGGTACTGGTTGATATTATTCCTTTCTGTTCCTTTTTTAACCTGTGAAATCATTTTTCTCATTAAATTACTTCACCAATCAGTGTGGATAGATCAGGCAAGCTAACTGTTTACATGCGTGATGGACAGACAAGTGTAGCCTATGGCGCAAGATACCATTGACATTTTGCGGGTGGGGAGAGAGCGAAAGATGGTTGAGGAGGAGGCTTTAAAGCGCAGGGCCTCTTGTTAAGACATGCATTACCTGAATTAGGTCCACAGAACTATATCAAGGAGTAGAGGCTTCTATGGAGGAACTTCAAATGTATTTTGAGCTAGCTGGTGAACAAGCTTTAGCTAGCTAGCAAACAAGTTTGTGTTTGCAGAGCGGCACCAGAATTTAAACAACACGTCTTACCTTTTAATAAATTCAACGTGAAATGTGATAACTAGGCCTATAGTATCGTTAACTAGCATTGAAAAAGGTAATCCATTCTTTTCTAGCTAATTACAAATATCTCTCCCTATCTTCTGAATCACACTTGTAACGTTAGTACAGTAGCCTATGGTTCGGAGGAAGTAGAGGCAGGTAGCCTAAAAACACACAGGTTAAGATTTTCAGCTTGCAGGCAGACAATGGAATACGTTTCTGAGTGACAGAGTGAGGGCTTTGCATTGGCGCTGAGTTTCTTTGTGGGACTAGAATAAAATGTCTGGAATGTAAAATAACGTTATTAACCGGGTCCCATGCTTTTAGAATAACTGTTCTGTTCCTGAACAGTATGGATCACTTTCGTTCCGGATACAGTTTCTGTTCCTTGAAAAATGTCCTTATTTTCCGGTTTTCGGTTCTGTTCGCTGAACCAGTTCCAACCCCTGGTTAAGAGTACTACATCATCCTATTTGAGGTCTTTCTCCTCAGATCTCTCCATACTGGAGAAATTACTATTTTATTTGTATGGTAGAGCAGGGCAACCAACCAACCAAATCACATCTCCCTGTGGCAGTCTCCCTCCAAAGTCACAGTCACCTTCAGGGTCCCTCATTTCAGCCTACCCTTGTGCTCAGAATAGTCAGTGACATTCAGTCTAAAATATCACCCATTCCTATCTGGTCCCGTGTGGCTCAGTTGGTAGAGCATGGCGCTTGCAACGCCAGGGTTGTGGGTTCAATTCCCACGGGGGGACCAGGATGAATATGTATGAACTTTCCAATTTGTAAGTCGCTCTGGATAAGAGCGTCTGCTAAATGACGTGTCTGTAGAATAACTATACATATTACTAAAAGTTAGCCTCTATTTCTATACTAATGGAAATAAAAACACATCTTTGTTAGAAGATACTGTCCTTCAGTCATTTTGTAAAGGACAGCATTGTAGGTCTATACAAGTCACTTTCCATTTCTGAGGGCAATTTCAGAATTTACTAAATTATACTTTTTCAGCTGCCAAATGGCAGTAGGTCTAATCCTGTCTCAACCTTTTACACATATTACATCTATGACATTTCCTAGTTCACGGATCATGAATATCACTAAAAGGATATGCGTTTCCTAGTTCACGGATCCTGAATATCACTAAAGGGATATTATGTGTTTACTAGCTGATGGATCCTGAATATCACTAAAAGGATATGTGTTTCCTAGTTCACGGACCCTGAATATCACTAAAGGGATATTATGTGTTTACTAGCTGATGGATCCTGAATATCACTAAAAGGATATGCGTTTCCTAGTTCACAGATCCTGAATATCACTAAAGGGATATTATGTGTTTACTAGCTGATGGATCCTGAATATCACTAAAAGGATATGTGTTTCCTAGTTCACGGATCCTGAATATCACTAAAGGGATATTATGTGTTTACTAGCTGATGGATCCTGAATATCACTAAAGGGATATGTGTTTGTGTATAATGGATTAGTATATAGCCTATCTCATCCATTCCTCCACAGAAAGTCAAGACATACACTTTTACCAGCAAACAAGTTATCCTCTACACAATGCTCATGGTTAAATGGTAGTTTAGCAACTTGGCATATCTCCAGGCTCTCTGAAGTGACAAGGCCAAGAGGGCCTCTGGGGTCATTTGAGGTGAATTTCACCGGGAACGTCACACGGATAACAGGAGAGGTGACATTCCCTTGTTGGGCCCTTGAGGTGTCCCGTGCTTAATTACACATGGATTAATAAACTGATACGGCTAATGAATCTTGACTATGGAAGCAGGTGAGGGGGATTATGGAAGTAATTACCTAGCCGGATCTGTCCGATAGAGGGCAAACTGTTGTCCGTGCCGACTAAAACACCCAGCTGAATTATAAAAGTCGTCATTGTCATTTGGCGAAACTGCTCTGAGACATTAGCGACAACACACCAGAAGTGGTTTACGAGGCAAGTGAATAGGGACTAAGCGGTTTACATTGAGAACAATCAAAAGGAAGAGAGAGGAAATTAGCATGTTTAATTGGAATGTATGCATAGTTTGTAATGCGGACCTTCATATTTTTCCAAGTGTAACGCTATTCTAAGGCCCTGTGTGGCAGATCTGTCAATGACAAACGTGCTTTAATAAACAACAGTTGATTATTTGACCCTTACAAGTGTCATGGACGCTCACCTCAGATCGATTGCATTTCAATGTGACTTTACAGGCAATCTCTGTAATTGGATGAGGTGGCTGATTAACTCTCGATGGTCAGATAGGGAGAGTTAGAGCTTCAGTACCATAGAAATGGAATGAATAGAACAGAATTGGAACCTCTGACCATGGAAATTTGACCAGTAAACTCATGGGGAAGCTTAAAATTGCAAATGAAATGAATTGTAATTCTACGTTCAGTAAAGCCTCTATCTGGAAACAGTCTTGGCATCCAGTCAAAAAACTATTATTCAAGGTTCTTACATGCATTGAGTTACTGCTGATACAGCACTGCTTTTTCCAACATGCCACCAATATACATTCAGATTACAGATAACCTTTGTGAACATTAGCAGTGCCAGCCAATGAATATCTATGACAGAGGTACTGATATAAATCAGATGAGATTATTTTTAATAATTTTTTTTACAGTAAGAGGCAACTCCTAAGGTGCAACGCAACATTAGACTGCACTGTGGCAGGTCACTCCAGACATTACCAATGGTTTACCTATGAATACTGCAAAAACGTGCCCTGGACAGGTTGGGTTGCAATATTTTGTTCCTTTAGCATGGAGATCAACAAATGCTGCTTGATGAATTACAGTAGGCCTACTTCTCTCAACTCAGTGGAGGCTGCTGAGGGGAGGACGGCTCATAATAATGACTGGAATGGAGTCAATGGAATGGTATCAAACACATCAATGATGTGGTTTCCATGTGGTTGATACCATTCCATTGACTCCATTCCAGACATTATTATGAGTCGTCCTCCCCTCAGCAGCCTCCACTGCTCTCAACGCCCTCCAACACTAACTTCATTGCCCTGCCCGTTATCTTCTCCAAGCAGTTGAATTATTAACAGACTATTTTACATTTCACACAGTTACAGAAGGCATCGGCATGAATATGGCATCAAAGGAACACTGAGGCCCTGGCTCTAATGAACTTCATTAGCTATGTAACCCAACGCCTGCTCACCTATAAAACAAAACCTGATGGAGCGCTCCCCTAACGGCGGGCAAATGTTATGGATGGCAAATCAAATGTCAACATCGGGGGAAATTAACGGGAGCAGTGTCGAATAAACGTGTGGAACACGTCAAAAGCTCTTCTTACTTGACTGCCTTAAGAGCCTAACACAGACACACCAGCCTAGAGATTTGGGAATTAAACAAGGAAAGATGGTTTACTACAAAATGGAGAGTTACTGAGCAAGGATTATGGTGTTGTGAACACCACAGGGAGTCACAGAGCGGGAAATCAGGAGAATTAGGATATGACAAGGACAGGGGTCGTTGTAATGAACGGAAAACTACAACATGCCCAGCTAGCACATAATGTTTTGAGAACCATATGTTTCTTAGAGCTTGGTGAGAGCGTGGTTGTCCTATGGTTGTTTGCATTCAACCTTCCCACAACATTCTGCGAATGGTGAAGGATAGTTGCTCGGCTTTGGAATATTCTCAGCGCATTTAAGGAACCTAAACTAACTATATTTTCTTGGTATTTCATTACTTTAACAGAACGTTTCCAAAAAGTTAAAACATGGTTAGATTTAATTACATTTTTTGTCATTTTCTAGGAACGTTCTACAACTGGTTTGACATTAGGAATGTTCTCAAATAGTTCAGAGAACGTTAAGAAACAACATTCTTCTGTGGGAATTTCAACACTTCAGCAAAACGTTTCCAACAGGTTTCTTCATGGTTCTATGTAAAGTAATGTTCTTAAATTGTTCCGAGAACGTTAAGAAACAACATTCGTCTGTGAGAATTTCAGTACTTCAGCATAACGTTTTCTACAGATTTTCTCATGGTTCTATTTGAAGTCATGCTCTCAGAACATTCAGAGAACATTAAGGATCCTCTTAAGGATCCAGCCCTTTTTAGATTTTTTTGTCTGAAATGACATACCCAAATCTAACTGCCTGTAGCTCAGGCCCAGAAGAAATTATATGCATATTCTTGGTACCATTTGAAAGGAAACACTTTGAAGTTGTGGAAATGTGAAAGGAATGTAGGAGAATATAACACAATAGATCTGGTAAAAGATAATACAAAGAAAAAAAAAAACTGTTATTTTGTATTTTTTTTGACCCGTCCTCTTTGAAATGCAAGAGAAAGGCCAAAATGTATTATTCCAGCCCAGGTGCAATTTAGATTTTGGCCACTAGATGGCAGCAGTGTATGTGCAAAGTTTTAGACTGATCCAATGAACCATTGTATTTCTGTTCAAAATGTATCAAGACTGCCCAAATGTGCCTAACTTGTTTATTAATAACTTTTCATGTTCAACATTATGCACTCTCCTCAAACAATAGCATGGTATTCTTTCACTGTAATAGCTACTGTAAATTGGACAGTGCAGTTAGATTAACAAGAATTTAAGCTTTCTGGCAATATCAGATGTGTCTATGTAACGGATGTGAAATGGCTAGCTAGTTAGCGGTGGTGCGCAATAATAGCCTTTCAATCGGTGACAGATACATTCCGTTCTCAACAAAACTCTCTCTATCCTCTATCTTGTTAAGTGTGTTCAGGTGTGTTGGCTACACCACTAATTGGCCACACCTGATCTTAATATGATCTTTTGAAATGGGGTCTGATTGAATAGACTAAAATGAAAAACTTTGTATGATAAAAAACTAAAAAATATGGCATGCTAGCTCCATTCTGGTGGCACAGTGGACTGATTCCATGGACAGACAACATAAGATCATAGGTTTGAATCTCACTGATGCTGAGCCACCATAAAAAAGAAATGTGTTTGCATGATTAATGCTAAAGCAAATACATTTCCGTATGTCAAATCAAATTTTATTAGTCACATGCGCCAAATACAAAAGGTGTAGACCTTACAGTGAAATGCTTACTTACGAGCCCCTAATCAACAGTGCAGTTTCAAAACAATACAGATAAGAATAAGAGATAAAATTAACAAGTAATTAAAGAACAGCAGTAAAAAATAACAATATATACAGGGGGGTGCCAGTACAGAGTCAATGTGCGGGGGCACCGGTTAGTTGAGGTAATATGTACATGTAGGTCGAGTTATTAAAGTGACTATGCATAGATAGTGAAAGTGATGTGGAGAGGGGGGGTGGCAATGCAAATAGTCTGGGTAGCCATTTTACTAGATGTTCAGGAGTCTTATGGCTTGGGGGTAGAAGCTGTTTAGAAGCCTCTTAGACCTAGACTTGGTGCTCCGGTACCGCTTGAAGAGAGAACAGTCTAGCAGAGAGTGTTCGCACTACCCTCTGTAGTGCCTTGCGGTCAGAGGCCGAGCAGTTGCCATACCAAGCAGTGATGCAACTAGTCAGGATGCTCTCGATGGTGCAGCTGTAGAACCTTTTGAGCCAAATATTTTCAGTCTCCTGAGGGGGAATAGGTTTTGTCGTGCACTCTTCATGACTGTCTTGGTGTGCTTGGACCATGTTAGTTTGTTGGTGATGTGGACACCAAGGAACTTGAAGCTCTCAACTGCAGCCCCGTCAATAAGAATGGGGGCGTGCTCAGTCCTCTTTTTCCTGTAGTCTACAATCATCTCCTTTGTCTTGATCACGTTGAGGGAGAGGTTGTTGTCCTGGCACCACACGGCCAGGTCTCTGACCTCCTCCCTATAGGCTGACTCATTGTTGTCGGTGATCAGGCCTACCACTGTTGGGTCATCTGCAAATTTAATGTTGGTGTTGGAGTTGTGCCTGGCCGTGCAGTCATGAGTGAACAGGGAGTACAGGAGGGGGCTGAGCACGCACCCCTGAGGGGCCCCTGTGTTGAGGATCAGCGTGGCGGATGTGTTGTTACCTACCCTCACCACCTGGGGGCGTCCCGTCAGGAAGTCCAGGATCCAGTTACAGAGGGAGGTGTTTAGTCCCAGGGTCCTTAGCATATTGATTAGCTTTGAGGGCACTATGGTGTTGAACGCTGAGTTATAGTCAATGAATAGCATTCTCACATAGCTGTTCCTTTTGTCCAGGTGGGAAAGGGCAATGTGGAGTGCAATAGAGATGGCATCATCTGTGGATCTGTTGGGGCGGTATGCAAATTGGAGTGGGTCTAGGGTTTTTGGGAAGATGGTGTTGATGTGAGCCATGACCAGCCTTTCAATGCACTTCATGGCTACAGACGTGAGTACTACGGATCAGTAGTCATTTAGGCAGGTTACCTTAGTATTCTTGGGCACAGGTATTATGGTGGTCTGCTTAAAACATGTTGGAATTAAAGACTCCGACAGGGAGAGGTTGAAAATGTCAGTGAAGACACTTGCTAGTTGATCAGCGCATGCCCACAGTACACGTCCTGGTAATCCGTCTGGCTCTGCAGGTCTTACTCACATCGGCTGCGGAGAGCGTGATCACACAGTCTTCCGTTACAGCTGGTGCTCTCATGCATGCAATGTTCTTTGCCTCGAAGCGAGCATAGAAGAAGTTTAGCTCGTCTGGTAGGCTCGTGTCAACTGGGCAGCTCTCGGCTGTGCTTCCCTTTGTAGTCTGTAATAGTTTTCAAGCTCTGCCACATCCGACGAGCATCAGAGCCGGTGTAGCACGACTCGATCTTAGTCCTGTATTGATGCTTTTCCTGTTTGATGGTTCGTCGAAGGGCATAGCGGGATTTCTTATACGCTTCCGGGTTGCTGTCCCGCTCCTTGAAAGCGGTAGCTTTAGCCTTTAGCTTAGTGAGGATGCTGCCTGTAATCCATGGCTTCTGGTTGGGGTATGTACATACGGTCACTGTGGGGACAACGTCGTCGATGCACTTATTGATGATGCCAATTACAGATGTGGTGTACTCCTCAATGCCATTGGAGGAATCCCGGAACATATTCCAGTCTGTGCTAGCAAAACAGTCCTGAAGCTTAGCATTTGCTTCATCTGACCACTTTTTTATTGATCTAGTCACTGGTGCTTCCTGCTTTAATTTCTGCTTGTAAGCAGGATCAGGAGGATGGAGGATGGAATTATGGTCAGATTTGCCAAATGGAGGGCGAGGGAGAGCTTTGTATGCATCTCTGTGTATGGAATATAGGTGGTCCAAAGTTATTTTCCTTCTGGTTGCACATTTAACATGCTGATAAAAATTTGGAAAAACTGATTTAAGTATTCCTGCATTAAATGCCCCGGTTAATAGGAGCGCCGCCTCTGGGTGAGCTTTTTCTTGTTTGCTTATGGTGGAATACAACTCATTCACTGCTATCTTAGTGCCAACCTCTGACTGAAGTTGTATGTAAAAACAGCTACGAATAGAACAGATGAGAACTCTCTCGGTAGGTAGTGTGGTCTACAGCTTATCATGAGATACTCAACCTCAGGCGAGCACTAGCTCGAGACTTCCTTAGATATCGTGCACCAGCTGTTATTTACAAAAATACATAGTCCGCCGCCCCTTGTCTTACCAGACGCTGCTATTCAATCCTGCCGGTACATCGTATAACCAGCCAGCTGTATGTTGGTATTGTCGTCATTCAGCCACGACTCCGTGAAGCATAAGATGTTACAGTATTTAATGTCCCGTTGGTAGTTTAATTTTCCCCCTAACTCTTCAATTTTATTGTCCAAAGATTGCATGTTTGCTAGCAGAATTGAGGTTAGTGGGGGTTTATTCGATCGCCTCCGAATTCTCAGAAGGCAGCCCGCTCTCCGGCCTCTCTTTTTCCGCCTCCTCTTCACACAGATCACTGGGGTTGGGGCCTGTTCCCGAGGGAGCCGTATATATCCTCCGCCTCGGGCTCGTCAGAGTTGTGAAAGAAGAAAAAGGATTCTGCTAGTCCGTGGTGAGTAATCGCAGTCCTGATGTCTAGAAGTTATTTTCTGTCATAAGAGATGGTAACGGCAACATTATGTACAAAATGAGTAAAAAAAGAAGCTACAAACAACACAATCGGTTGGGGGCACGTAAAACGTCTGCCTTCTGCTCCGGCACCATCGTCATATCTGTGCTTGGAGTTCAAAACAGTTAACCTAAGCTAGCAGTGTTATTAAAAGTCTTACTTAAACATTCAGTGAAAGTTTTAAGGAAGTTATTTAAAAACCTCCAAATAACCTTTACATTTCGTTCAAAAATATTCAGAACATAATAGCCTATGATTTCATTCTCAAAACGTTAATAAAACCTCCCTGTCACACCTACTCCTGCTCCCTCCCTCCGGCACTCGACGTCACCGGTCTACTAACCACCGGCCTTGGCAACCCATATTGTGCACACCTGCTCCCCATCGTTAAGCACACCTGGACTTCATTATCACCCTGATTACTCTCCCTTCATATAGCCCTCACCAACCTCAGTGATTAGGCTGTATTGGTTCTGCTTTCATGTCCAGACACGGCTCTTGTTTTTGTAAAGCGCTATGTTTGTTATTATTAAACTCACCATCTGCACATACTTTCCTGACTCCCTGCGTCTTCGTTACACTCCGAGTAAAACCTTCTGGGAATCATAGTAAAATGTTCTCCGAACCTCCCTGTAACCAAAAAATTTACATTCCCAGAACAGGCTAAATTTGTACTTCAGTTCTCAAAACTTTACGTTTTACTGGTTATGAAACTTGTGGCATTCTCAGAACCAATGGGAAACCAAACCATCTTACATTCCCACAACTTCCAAGGAGTCTAATGTGCTAGCTGTTATGCTTATATGGATGTTTTGTTTCAGTTTAGGGATTTAGACTGAAACCCTGAATATGGTTCACTTTGGATACACAGTTTATGCACAATTCAAGGACAAGCTAACCTAGCACTCACATGCTAAAGAGAGTGCCTCCATTTCACTCATTGACTGTGCAACACAGAATACTGTATTACAGGCCAGTGGGACATTCCAGAAAGCAGGATTATTAAATTACCATGGTGCTAAACAGCCACATATAACTCTTGATTGTCTGGTTGATTAAGAAAGCAACATTTGTATGTTGGTTGCTGTTGTCAACTCAATTATACCTTGCAAATTTTAAGTGAAGATTTCTCAAGAAGATTAAGTTATTTCAAGCACTTTTGGACAATTGGCTGGCTATCTCTTTGATCAAGCTATCTGGAACAGCCCCCAGTGCAGTGAAAATGTAAACAGGGTAACATTCAATGCAGAAGTGCTGTTCACTCATTTTAAAAGTAATTTGAGTAATTTAGCAGATGCTGTTATCCAGAGCGACTTACAGTGCATTCAGCTTGGTGAAACAACCACATATCTCCATAATAGTAAGTCCATTTTTCCTCAATGAAGTAGCTATCAGCAAAGTCAGTGCTATTAGGAGATAAAACCTTTTTTAAAAATGGGGGCGGTAAAGTAGCCAGGCAATAATGAATGGTTCTAATTAATTTCCCTGCCATCATATTTTAGAGAAACTAAAGTAGGCTATGATACTACACACATGGCTTCACCAAAAGTGGGAGACCGTTCCATCAGGTAAATGGGCAATACAATTTCCATTTCATGTGGGCGTATAGTAGACGCTTTATCAAAACACATAACACCTAATGTGTCTTGTGTGTTAATGACAATACCTAAAAGCTAGAGCCAGGACGATACCAGTGGTGCAATATTTTTTCCATGGCAAAAATGAAAACACGAAGAAGACCTGGCTGCTCAGTGAAACGTCCTGTCCTGATTTGTCATAGATGCTTGCTAAAAAACTTTAATGAGCAAGCCTTCCTTCATGACCTGGCCTCTGTAAATTGGTATAGAATCAGCTTGATCCCCTCTATCGAATAAGCTTGGACTTTCTTTTTTTATATCTTCAGTGATATTGTTAACAAACACGGTGCTTGACCAGTACCACGCTGCTTCCGGTAAGCACGGGGAGTTGGCTCAGGTCTATAGCCTGACTCCGCCAATCTCCCCGTGTGCCCCCCCAAACATTTTTTTGGGGGCTGCCTCTCGTGCCTGCTTCACTCACTTGCCTCATATCGCCGCCTCTCAGCTTTAGCTGCCTCCAGTTCCTTTTTCGGGCGGCGATATTCCCCAGCCTGTCTCCAGGGTCCCTTTCCGACCAGTATCTCCTCCCATGTCCAGGAGTTCTGAACCCTCTGCTCCTCCATACCACGTTGCTTGGTCCCTTGGTGGTGGGTAGTTCTGTAGCGGTCATCGTCGTCTGATGAGGAAGAATCGGACCAAAGCGCAGCGTGGTAAGTGTTCATGATTTTATTAAACTGAACACTAGAACAAAATAACAAAGTGAATAAACGAAACCGAAACAGTCCTGTCAGGTGCAGAACACTAAACAGAAAACAACTACCCACAAAACACAGGTGGGAAAATGCTACCTAAGTATGGTTCCCAATCAGAGACAACGATAGTCAGCTGTCCCTGATTGAGAACCATAACCGGCCAAAACAAAGAAATACAAAACAGAAAAAAGAACAGAGAATACCCACCCCAAATCGCACCCTGACCAAACCAAAATAGAGACATAAAAAGCTCTCTAAGGTCAGGGCGTGACATGACCATGCTCAGCCAGGACTGAAAAGCTGTGGTGTTGAGGTACTGTATGTGTTGAGTGGGCGCCAGCTTGCCACAATGTTCATAAAAGGTGAACGCTTCATCCATAATACCAGGGAGGGAAGATGGGCCGAAGAAGCATCTGTGTTGTTGCTAAAGCACAGAATCTCTGTATGGCCACTCTCTATTCCATTCTCTCTCCTTTCCCCTCTATTTCTCTGTCTCTCTCTCTCTACTTTCCCCTCTATTTCCCTCTCTTCCTCTCCTTTCCCCTCTATTACCCTGTCTCCCTCCCTCTCATTTCCCCTTTATTTATCTCTCTCTCCCGCTCCTTTCCCCTCTATTTCTCCCTCTCACACTCTCCCTCTATTTCCCTGTCTCTCTCCCTCTCCTTTCCCCTCTATTTCTCTGTCTCTCGCTCTCTCCTTTCCCCTCTATTACCCTGTCTCTCTCCCTCTCATTTCCCCTCTATTTCTCTCGCTCCCTCTCCTTTCTCATCTATTTCTCTGTCTCTCGTTCTCTCCTTTCCCCTCTATTTCCCTGTATCTCTCCTTCTCCTTTCACGTATATTTCCCTGTCTCTCTCCCTCTCCTTTCCCCTCTATCTCTCTCCCTCTCCCTTCCCATATATTTCTCTGTCTCTCTCCCTCTCCTTTCCCCTCTATGTCTCTGTCTCTCTCCCTTTATTCATTCTATTCTAGCAATGCCTCATTTTGCCAGCATCCTCCTATTGTTTCTGTGTAAGCAAGCTGTATGTTTCATTTTAAGACACCTCTCCTTTCTCTGTTTCTTTCTCCCCAAGAAAGTGTCTCACTCTCACTCTTCCCTTATCTCTCCCTTTCTCTTGTCTCGCTTTCATTTTGCTTGCATCCTTCCCTTCTCACGCCAACTCTTTCTGTGTAAGCAAGTTGTGCCTTCCTTACCAAGACCCCCCCTTCAATCTCGCTCTCTCTCTTTAATCCCCCCTCTCTCTCTCTGTAATCCCCCCCCCTCTGTCTTTCTCTCTATCTCTCTCCAACCCGCCTCTCTCTCTTTCTCGTTCTCCGACTCTGTGCAAGTTGGAAGAGAACCAGACATCTGAAGCCTGTCTATGAATAAACAAAGATGTCACTGTCAGAGTGATTATGTTTCATTATACTGTAAATGAAGGGCAGTGTCGCCTGGCGCCTCACGATCAATAGCCCCTCTGAAGTTTGTTTGCCTTCATGCCTGGCTGCTCGAATGGCAGTTTATAAAGAACAGTCTCCTCTTTAAAGCTGTAGACTGGGATTGGTACATCCATGTTTGGGCATGGATGCCTTTTAAGGGTTTATCTAAAGCTAGGAAACATCAGAATAAGCCATAGGGACTATACAGTAGGTATGCTTTGTTTTTGTTCATCAACACTCAATTATACAATGATTTCAACATATACTGTACAGCTACTGTACTGTACTAACTGTAAGCTACTGTAGTGTATTAACTTTAAGCTACTGTAGTGTAGTGTACTAACTGTAAGCTACTGTACTGTACTAACTGTAAGCTACTGTAGTGTACTAACTGTAAGATACTGTACTGTACTAACTGTAAGCTAACTGTAAGCTACTGTAGTGTATTAACTTTAAGCTACTGTAGTGTATTAACTTTAAGCTACTGTAGTGTAGTGTACTAACTGTAAGCTACTGTACTGTACTAACTGTAAGCTACTGTACTGTACTAACTTTAAGCTACTGTAGTGTATTAACTGTAAGCTACTGTACTGTACTAACTGTAAGCTACTGTAGTGTAGTGTACTAACTGTAAGCTACTGTAGTGTATTAACTTTAAGCTACTGTAGTGTAGTGTACTAACTGTAAGCTACTGTACTAACTGTAAGCTACTGTAGTGTATTAACTTTAAGCTACTGTAGTGTAGTGTACTAACTGTAAGCTACTGTACTAACTGTAAGCTACTGTACTGTACTAACTGTAAGCTACTGTACTGTACTAACTGTAAGCTACTGTACTGTATTAACTTTAAGCTACTGTACTAACTGTAAGCTACTGTAGTGTATTAACTTTAAGCTAGTGTAGTGTACTAACTGTAAGCTACTGTACTGTACTAACTGTAAGCTACTGTAGTGTATTAACTTTAAGCTACTGTAGTGTACTAACTGTAAGCTACTGTACTGTACTAACTGTAAGCTACTGTAGTGTATTAACTTTAAGCTACTGTAGTGTATTAACTTTAAGCTACTGCAGTGTAGTGTACTAACTGTAAGCTACTGTACTAACTGTAAACTACTGTACTGTACTAACTGTAAGCTACTGTACTGTACTAATTGTAAGCTACTGTAGTGTAGTGTAATCAACCCCATCTTCCAGGTAATGTAGAGTCAACTGCAAGATGAGAAGTCCCTAATTTGACATGGGACAGTCTCCTCTTAATCATTCCTAAGCAGTGTTATTTGAAAAGCTCCTGTTATACTAATAGCAGAGTAGTAATTGGTATGCTGTTAGTGCCTGTCCCCTTGGTGTTCACTGATGATGTTTCTAATCCTTTTGGATGTTGCCAAATGACTGTTTTGAAGTCAGTTTTCTGGGCAATTACTAGACAACTGGTTTATTAACGCAGGCAGACATACATCTCATGGCTGATCTAAGTTACTGGGTTATTGGATTTCCACACAAGTCTAACTGTACTCTAATCTTCCCCCCCAAAATAATTGGATTATTCCTATCGGCTCCAAACGCGTCATGTCATTTAGCTGCCACGCTTACACAGAAGAGGGATTTTCCGGGGAACAAGAGGAGCCTGGGCTGGTGATGTCACATTCCCTGAGACCTGGGGTGCAACTCAATACTCTCACGTTGCTTCCTCTCCTAGTCTCCTCTGCACTACATTGAGGCACCACCAGGAGTTGGGGGCACCACCAGGAGTTGGGGCACCACCAGGAGTTGGGGGCACCACCAGGAGTTGGGGGCACCACCAGGAGTTGGGGGCACCACCAGGAGTTGGGGCACCACCAGGAGTCGGGGGCAACAGCGGGACAGTTTGTTTAGGGAATGTAAAAAATATATATATATATTTTTAAATAATCACAGAATGTGACTTCAACTTAATCCTCGACTTTAAGTTTTGCAAGGAGGACCGGCAGCATGCCCCCCTGCATCCATCGTTTTCTTCCTGTAACATGCTTCTGTGCCAGTCTTTATGGTGTGGGGAAATCAGTTTCAATGATTGGCACCTGCTTGGGATAGAATTGCAGTGGGCACATTTCACATTGCAGCCTTGGGAGAGGGACTACAACTCTCCGTAGAGCTGCCCCCCAAAATGTCTCATATAGCTGTTCTGGTTTTCTAGTATGGTGACTTTATTGACTGACAGGGGTTGGTAGCCTACACTCTTAGAAAAAAAGGTGCTATCTAGACCCTAAAAGGGTTCTTTGGCTGTTCCCATAGGATAACCCTTTGAATAACCCTTTTTTGGTGCCAGGTAGAACCCTTTTGAGTTCCATGTAGAACCTTTTCCACAGAGGGTTCTACATTGAACCCAAAAGAGTTCTACCTGGCACCAAAAAGGGTTCTCTTATGGGGATAGCTGAAGGAGTGTGAATGGGGCGGGTTATTGGAACCCTCTTTTATAAGAGTGTATTCTTCATACTACACTTATGGGGATAGCTGAAGGAGTGTGAATGGGGCGGGTTATTGGAACCCTCTTTTATAAGAGTGTAGTCTTCATACTACACTTATGGGGATAGCTGAATGAGTGTGAATGGGGCGGGTTATTGGAACCCTCTTTTATAAGAGTGTATTCTTCATACTACACTTATGGGGATAGCTGAAGGAGTGTGAATGGGGCGGGTTATTGGAACCCTCTTTTATAAGAGTGTAGTCTTCATACTACACTTATGGGGATAGCTGAAGGAGTGTGAATGGGGCGGGTTATTGGAACCCTCTTTTATAAGAGTGTATTCTTTATACTACACTTTACTAAAGGTTGACTTCTTTCCGCAGTTAAGTCATTAGTGAGTCACCACTGCTTTATATATCTGGAGACAAACTACTATTAACTTCTGTTTACTTCAACGTAGACTTTGTGAGAAGATAATCCATTTTGTCTGCTTCATGTATAAGTCTATGAATCTATCTAACTTCAGTGTATATTAGCTTTGAGGAAATATCAGCCATCAGAATTTCTCACTGTTCATAGGAGAAGAGGTGGTTGGGGAGTCCACAGCTTTAATTAACACTGTTCCTAGGAGAAGAGGTGGTTGGGGAGTCCACAGCTTTAATTAACACTGTTCCTTAACGTTGTACGAGGCTCCAACCATAATAATTGAGTGCCTTAGAATTTATCTCCAGGAAAGCTGTTGGTAGCAATCCAGTAGCTAATTAAAATAAGGTAAAAATGGATTTCCTGAAATACATCTTGCCATCTCTTAATTTTCCAATCGAGATCCATTTTCTCACCCATTCACACATGCTCTCCAAGGCATGAGAAGACAAATGGATGCTGGCTTGGCCTAATACAACTGCTCCAAATATGTCAAAACTGCACAGTGGTTCAATACACACTGTAGACCACAGTTTCCTGTCTAATTCGAGAGGCTGCTCTGATGTGGTTTCTCTGACCTACAATTCTAACGTTACTCAGACATTACTGCAGCTTACAGAATGTTTAACTTGTTAATTCTAGGCCTGATGAAAATGAAGTTTCTGTTTGTAGTATGGGTCATGACAGATTTTATATTAGGCAAAGAGCATCGCCCAAGCTTCTAAAATAGTGTTTTTCAATACTGGGGGTACTCAGATGAACTATCTTGGGTTAGTTAATAATATCTTTGCTAATAGGCCTATATTTTATTTAACTAATCAACAAATGATCAAGCCCTTGATGAGTTCTATCGGGTGTGTTACTAGTACTGGGTTGGGACAGAAATGTGCACTCTTGTGTGACCCCAGGATCAAAAAACACTGTCTCTAACAAAAGGACAATCTTTAAGAGACTGATATAAAAACAAAAAAACATTTGTTCGATGTCATTTCGGATCCTGGAAGTCACAATTCACAATGATTTCATCACTCGGATCGCAATACTTGGCTTTGCCGCTGGATAAAACGCTAGCCCAAATGGAATAAGATTAAGTTTTGTGTGTGTCTCACACGCTCCACTATAGGAGTGGTTGGGGAAAATGACAGCTTAATTGCCTGTTACTTCATCAAGTCTATAAACGCTCCACATCGTAAATGACATTGTTTTTCAATAACCCGCCCCATTCACAGTATGCATGGCACAATAAATCGGCATATTGCTGTGCCTCCACCAGGACAGCCTACTCTTCTGCATGTAGATTCAGTTTTTTGGCTGCAGGCCTAGTAAACATGGGTTCCAAATTGCACCTTATTCCCTTTATAGTGCACTATTTTTGGCCAGAATAGGGTGCCATTAGGGATGCAGCCATGAACACATTTCAGTGAGTCATTCTGAGGCAGAAGCTGTTATAAACAGTTATTTATATTTTTCATGTTGATACAGAGGAAGGTTACTGCAGACATAAAGGTTGCTATAGGGAAACCTCTTACTTATAAACCAATGTGGAAGAGAGGCTAACTTAAAGGGATACTTCGGGATTTTGGCAATGAAGCCCTTTATCTACTTCCCCAGTCAGATGAACTCATGGATATCATTGTTATGTCTCTGTGTGCAGTTTGAAGAAAGTAGCTAACTAGCGCTAGCGCAATCACTGGAAGTCTATGCCCATAGACTGGCTCGCGAAACTACCTCTAATTTCCTTAAAATCCCAAAGTATCCCTTTAAGTGCTCTAAATGGGAGAGCGACAGTGTTCTATAATTAGCCGTCCTACTGCACAGCAAAGCACAATACATGTAAAAATAAACATGGCTTTGAGGTATTTAATGTATGAAAACCATTAAGATTGTGTTGACCTGAGTTAAGACAAACTAAAAAGTAAAGTAAAGTAGAGTAAAACATCCTAAATAAATGAGTTAGAGTTCTTGCATTTTTTATGAGAGTCAATTGTTAGTTTAGTACCTGTTAGAGACAATAATGCATTCTCAATGTAACCTCTTTGATTTCAAACAGCTATGCAATTCCTGACAATGGAGACATCTTCTCTCGTTGATCATATCAACTGTATGTACAGTGCATTTTGGTTGAGCCCATTGCAGTGGGCTTGATCGAGCGTGTAAACACATTTTTTGAGCTCTGTGTATTCACAGAGAGAAGATCATCAATACAAGCGGCCAGTCTGCAGACACAGGGAACATGTTTCCCTGGGCTCTGACCTTGAGAATGTACATACATAATTCACCATTACATTGCCTGATTTAATCAAGTCATCTGTCCAATAGTAACCATTTTGTGGGCGGAGATACTGTATGTCCCCGGTGTAATGGGGCTACTGCTTTGTAATTGGACGGTAAGTAAAAGTTTTAAACGGCTAAGTTGTGTTATATAGTGGATAGGATAAGATATAGATAGACATACAGTACAGTACCAGTCAAAAGTTTGGACACACCTACTCATTCAAGGGTTTTTCTTTATTTGTACTATTTTCTACATTGTAGAATAATAGTGAAGACATCAAAACTATAAAATAACACATGGAATCATGTAGTAACCAAAAAAGTGTTAAACAAATCAAAATATATTTTACATGTGAAATTCTTAAAAGTAGCCACCCTTTGCCTTGATGACAGCTTTGCACATGCTTGGCATTCTCAAACAGCTTCACCTGGAATGATTTCCCAACAGTCTTGAAGGAGTTCCCACATATGCTGAGCCCTTGTTGGTTGCTTTTACTTCCCTCTCTGATCCAACTCATCCCAAACCATCTCAATTGGGTTGAGGTTGGGTGATTGTGGAGGCCAGGTCATCTGATGCAGCACTCCATCACTATCCTTCTTGGTCAAATAGCCCTTACACAGCCTGGAGGTGTGCTGGGTCCTGTTGATTGTCCTGCTGAAAAACAAATGATAGTCCCATTAAGTGCAAACCAGATGGGATGGCGTATTGCTGCAGATTGCTGTGGTAGCCATGCTGGGTGTGCCTTGAATTCTAAATAAATCACAGACTGTGTCACCAGCAAAGCACCTCCACACCATCACACCTCCTCCTCCATGCTTCACTGTGGGAACCACCCATGTGGATATCCTCTGTTCACTTACTCTGCGTCTCACAAAGATACGGAGGTTGGAACCAAAAATATCACATTTGGACTCATCAGACTAAAGGACAAATTTCCACATTTCTGAGGCTGGTAACTTTAATGAACTATATCCTCCGCAGCAGAGGTACCTCTGGGTCTTCCATTCCTGTGGAGGTCCTCATGAGATACAGTTCCATCATAGTGCTTGATGGGTTTTTGCGACTGCACTTGAAGAAACTTTCAAAGTTCTTAAAATTTTCCGCATTGACTGACCTTCATGTCTTAAATAAATAATGTACTGTCGTTTCTCTTTGCTTATTTGAGCTGTTCTTACCATAATATGGACTTGGTCTTTTACCAAATAGGGCTATCTTCTGTATTGTAATGTTTTAAAAATTGTATAACCTGCCTTAATTTTGCTGGACCCCAGGAAGAGGGTCACCCTATTATTCATGTTGTGAAATAAAACATGTATCATGTGTTATTACATTGTATTATAAAATTGATAGTTCGGATCCTGGATGCTGATTGGATGAAACAGCATTCCAGCCATGTGTATATCAGACAATATACCATGGTGTAAAGCTAAAATAGTTGTTTACTGTTCTTTTTGAAGTATCACTACGCTGTTTGTGATACACCGAAGGGAATCACAAGAGAAAAATGCCACTGTCTGTCCCTATGCCCAGCTTAATCTCTCCAAGGAACTAAGAATAACCAATATGAAAGCTCCTGTTGATAATGACACACATTCACACACACGCTCGCTCGCTCGATCGTGCACACACACACAACTCATATTGATGACACACACACACACAGAAAACATTTATAGCTTCCTGACTGGGGAATTGTCACCAACATCAGACACACTCACCGGAGTCACACTGGGATGTGTTTCTATGGTGACGTGAGGAGGGGCTGGGGATGTGCAGGATTTAAAAGCTTCATCTCTGTCATGCAGCTGTACTTCTAAACCACCAACATATGCCTGTCACTCTAACAAGGAGCTAATGGTGAACTGTTACCTGAGAACCCTGATCTAGGAGACTCGATCAACACCCAATGAGCTGAACTTCCAGCCCGACTTGTCATTCCTAGGACATACAGAATGCTTGACATACTGTAGCTTGATTAGTGATATCTGCTGTATTCTAACTGGATGCTTTCGCCTGTGATGACTACGATTTGCGGCTTAATTGTGGCAATGTCATCTGGGTAATGTTGCTCATCAATCATTCAAATACAACTTCTAGCTGAATGTTGTACGATAAACTGAAGACACAAAACTACATTGTTTACTGACAACCACATAAAAACATTTTCTTTTAAATGTTTTACATTTCTCATGACTACTCTCATTTTGTGTAGGCCTATTTAAATAGCAGATACATTCCATTATGTTAATTTGAAAACCAAATCTAAATGACATTAAAAAAAGTTACATTTCCCAAGAGCTATTATGGCATAGGAGTTTATTTCAATGTGTAGCCAGCCGTCTGATCCAAAGTGTCCAGCAAACATTGAACAGTGTCGTCCCTTCAAGTTTCTCCTTTGGTTATTTGAAAACAACATCCATGGAACCAAATTAGCTGGGTGTTATTTGTTGAAAGGCAAATCCTCCGTCTGTCTAGTTTAGAGGTGTCAGACACCTTGTCGGTGTAAAACAGATGTCAAGAATTCTGTTAATGATTTCTGTGTCTGGGACTGCTGCGATTCAATGTGTTTGTTAAACAAGTGGTCAGACACCATTAACCATTATTAACCTCTAACCTTGAGACTCAAACCAAGGCGTCTACACAGGCCTCTGGAAAAAAGAGACATGTACTTCCCTCACCATCTCATCATACATGTCACACCCTGGCCTTTGTTATATTGATTTTCTTTATTAGTTTAGTTAGGTCAGGGTGTGACATGGGGGATGTTTGTGTGTTTTGTCTAGTTTAGGGTGTGTGTATTGTTTAGGGGGTTTTGTAGTATGTATGGGGTTGTGTTCAGTGTAGGTGTTTAGGAAAGTCTATGGTTGCCTGATTTGGTTCTCAATCAGAGACAGCTGTTTATTGTTGTCTCTGATTGGGAGCCATATTTAAGGCAGCCATGGGCTTTAGGTGTTTGTGGGTAATTGTCTATGTTGAACGTTAGTAGCTTGTGTGTGCACTTTCGTTTATAGCTTCACGGTCGTTTATTGTTTTGTTAGTTTTGTAAGAGTGTTTCGTGGTACGTCTTCGTCTAATAAAAGGAAGATGTATGTCTCTCACGCTGCGCCTTGGTCCGCTAATTATGACGATCGTGACAGAATTACCCACCAACCCAGGACCAAGCAGCGTGTGAAACAGCAACAGGACCCACCTACACAGGATTTATGACAATGGGAGCAGGATCTGGGCTACACTACGTGGGAGGAGATCGACAGGTGGGCGATCGACCCAGGGCGAATGCCGGAGCCCGCCTGGGATTCTCTGGCGCAGTGCGAGGAGGGATACCGGCGAATGGAGGCAGCACAACGACGCGGTAGGAAGCCTGTGAGTCAGGGGGGGGGGGGGGGGGGCTAAAAGGGAGTGTGGCGAAGTCAGGTAGGAGACCTGCGCCTACTCCCTGTACTTACCGTGGAGAGCGAGAGTACGGGCAGACACCGTGTTACGCAGTAGAGCGCATGGTGTCTCCTGTACGTGTGCATAGCCCGGTGCGGTACATACCAGCTCCTCGTATCGGCCGGGCTAGATTGAGTATTGAGCCAGGTGCCATGAAGCCGGCTCAACGCGTCTGGTCTCCAGTGCGTCTCCTCGGGCCGGCTTACATGGCACCAGCCTTACGCATGGTGTCCCCGGTTCGCCTACATAGCCCGGTGCGGGTTATTCCACCTCCCCGCACTGGTAAGGTTGGGCAGGCTCAGTGCTCAAGGGAGCCAGTACGCCTGCACGGTCCGGTATTTCCGGCGCCACCTCCTCGTCCCAGCCCAGTACCACCAGTGCCTACACCACGCAACAGGCTTCCTGTGCGTCTCCAGAGCCCTGTTCCTCCTCCACGCACTAGCCCTGTGGTGCGTGTCGCCAGCCTATTACCACCAGTGCCTACACCACGCACCAAGCCTCCTGTGCGTCTCCAGAGTCCTGTGCATCCTGTTGCTGCTCCCCGCACTAGCCCTGAGATGCGTGTCCCCAGCCCGGTACCACCAGTTCCGGTACCACGCACCAGGCCTACTGTGCGCCTCAGCCGGCCAGAGTCTGCCGTCTGCCCAGTGCCGCCTGCACTGCCCGTCTGTCCCGAGCCGTCTGAGCTGCCCGTCTGTCCCGAGCCGTCAGAGCTGCCCGTCTGTCCCGAGCCGTCAGAGCTGCCCGTCTGTCCCGAGCCGTCAGAGCTGCCCGTCTGTCCCGAGCCGTCAGAGCTGCCCGTCTGTCCCGAGCCGTCAGAGCTGCCCGTCTGTCCCGAGCCGTCAGAGCTGCCCGTCTGTCCCGAGCCGTCAGAGCTGCCCGTCTATCCCGAGCCGTCAGAGCTGCCCGTCTGTCCCGAGCCGTCAGAGCTGCCCGTCTGTCCCGAGCCGCTAGAGCCGTCCGCCAGACAGGATCAGCCAGAGCCGTCCGCCAGACAGGATCAGCCAGAGCCGTCCGCCAGCCATGACCAGCCAGAGCCGTCCGCCAGCCATGACCAGCCAGAGCCGTCAGCCAGCCATGACCAGCCAGAGCCGTCAGCCAGCCATGACCAGCCAGAGCCGTCAGCCAGCCATGACCAGCCAGAGCCGTCCGCCAGCCATGACCAGCCAGAGCCGTCAGCCAGCCATGACCAGCCAGAGCCGTCAGCCAGCCATGACCAGCCAGAGCCGTCAGCCAGCCATGACCAGCCAGAGCCGTCAGCCAGCCATGACCAGCCAGAGCCGTCAGCCAGCCATGACCAGCCAGAGCCGTCCGCCAGCCATGACCAGCCAGAGCCGTCCGCCAGCCATGACCAGCCAGAGCCGTCCGCCAGCCATGACCAGCCAGAGCCGTCAGCCAGCCATGACCAGCCAGAGCCGTCAGCCAGCCATGACCAGCCAGAGCCGTCAGCCAGCCATGACCAGCCAGAGCCGTCAGCCAGCCATGACCAGCCAGAGCCGTCAGCCAGGATCCGCCAGAGCCGTCCAGCCAGGATCCGCCAGAGCCGTCCAGCCAGGATCCGCCAGAGTCGTCCAGCCAGGATCCGCCAGAGCCAGCCAGCCAGGATCCGCCAGAGCCAGCCAGCCAGGATCCGCCAGAGCCAGCCAGCCAGGATCCGCCAGAGCCAGCCAGCCAGGATCCGCCAGAGCCAGCCAGCCAGGATCCGCCAGAGCCATCTGCCAGTCATGAGCTGCCCCTCAGTCCGGAGCTGCCCCTCAGTCCGGAGCTGCCCCTCAGTCCGGAGCTGCCCCTCAGTCCGGAGCTGCCCCTCAGTCCGGAGCTGCCCCTCCGTCCAGTGGCGCCCTATGGGATGGTAATCAGTCCGGGACTCGCCGTTCCAGAGGCGCCACCAAAGCGGGTAGTGACTATGGTGGAGGGGGGTCCACGTCCCGCACCCGAGCCGCCACCATAGGAAGGCCCACCCGGACCCTCCCCTTCTGTGTCAGGTTTTGCGGCCGGAGTCCGCACCTTTGGGGGGGGGGGGGGTACTGTCACACCCTGGCCTTTGTTATATTGATTTTCTTTATTAGTTTAGTTAGGTCAGGGTGTGACATGGGGGATGTTTGTGTGTTTTGTCTAGTTTAGGGTGTGTGTATTGTTTAGGGGGTTTTGTAGTATGTATGGGGTTGTGTTCAGTGTAGGTGTTTAGGAAAGTCTATGGTTGCCTGATTTGGTTCTCAATCAGAGACAGCTGTTTATTGTTGTCTCTGATTGGGAGCCATATTTAAGGCAGCCATGGGCTTTAGGTGTTTGTGGGTAATTGTCTATGTTGAACGTTAGTAGCTTGTGTGTGCACTTTCGTTTATAGCTTCACGGTCGTTTATTGTTTTGTTAGTTTTGTAAGAGTGTTTCGTGGTACGTCTTCGTCTAATAAAAGGAAGATGTATGTCTCTCACGCTGCACCTTGGTCCGCTAATTATGACGATCGTGACAATACAAGAAAAAGCCCTATTTCCACATATCAGGAAAAGTCTGTAGCAACACTGAATACTAATATGACGCCTTCCCAGCAAAAGAGGAAGTATAGTTCTTCTAACGAGACCTTGGAGAAAGATTAAAGGTCCAATGTAGCCGTTTTTAGCTCAATATCAAATCATTTCTGGGTAACAATTAATTAAGTATCTTACTGTGATTGTTTTCAATTAAAATTGTCAAAAGAAACATAACAGCATCTTAGCAAGAGCAATGTCTCAAGCAAGACTTTAGAAAGGACTTTCTGGGAGTGGTCTGAGTGGGGAGGGGAAAATTGAAAACTAGCTGTTATTGGCAGAGAAGTTTGGAACTTTCTTTCTTATTGGTCAAAACTCCATCCCACCAAAACAGGCTGAAATTTCAGGTGGTCTTTTCTAACAGCTCTTACACTAAAAGGAGATTGCCATCATTTTCACAGTATTATTCAACCTCATAGTGTGGAAATATACACTGAGTGTACAAACAATCTTAATATTGAGTTGCACCTCCCCATTTTGCCCTCAGAACAGCCTCAATTCGTCGGGACATGAACTCTACAAGGGTGGACCATTCTTGATACACACGGAAAACTGTTGAGCGTGAAAAACCCAGCAGCGTTGTAGTTCTTGAAACAAACCGGTGTGCCTGGCACCTACTACCATACCCTGTTCAAAGGCACTTGAATCTTGTGTCTTGCCCTCTGAATGGCACACATGCACAATCCATGTATCAATTTTCTCAAGGCTTAAAATCCTTCTTTAACCTGTCTCCTCCCCTTCATCTACAAGGATTGAAGTGTTTTTAAAACCTCTACCGCTTCTCTCTCCCGGATTCGGGATCCTCCTCATCAAAAAAGCTGACTAGCATAGCCTAGCCTAATGGGACAGGGATATCATATCATATAATTTTCATGAAATCACAAGTCCAATACAGCAAATGAAAGATAAACATCTTGTGAATCCAGCCATCATTTCCGATTTTTAAAATGTTTTACAGCGAAAACACAATATGTATTTCTATTAGCTAACCACAATAGCCAAACACACAACCACATATTTTCACCATGTTTCCACCGCATAGGTAGCTTTCACAAAACCGACAAAATAGAGATAAAATTAGTCACTAACCAAGAAACAACTTCATCCAATGACAGTCTTATAACATGTTATACAATACATTTATGTTTTGTTCGAAAATGTGCATATTTGAAGTATAAATCATAGTTTTACATTGCAGCTACCATCAAAAATAGCACCAAAGCAGCCAGAATAATTACAGAGAGCAACGTGAAATACAAAATACTCATCATAAAACATTTATGAAAAATACATGGTGTACAGCAAATGAAAGATAAACATCTTGTGAATCCAGCCAATATTTCCGATTTTTTAAGTGTTTTACAGCGAAAACACAATATTGAATTATATTAGCTTACCACAATAGCCAAACACACAAACGCATTTATTCACCGCAAAGGTAGCTTTCGCAAAAACCAGCAAAATATATAAAATGAATTACTAACCTTTGGACAACTTCATCAGATGACTGTCTTATAACATCATGTTATACAATACAATTATGTTTTGTTCGAAAATGTGCATATTTAGAGCTACAAATCCTGGTTATACATTGTGAATACGTAGCATCGATTCACCAGAATCTCCGGAGATATTTTGGACACTCACCTAATCTGACCAAAGAACTCATCAAAAACTTTACATAAAAATACTTGTTGTATGGCAAATGAAAGATACACTGGTTCTTAATGCAACCGCTGTGTTAGATTTTTTAAAATAACTTTACCATAACATACAGCTTGCGTTATTGCGAGACAGCGCTCACCAAAACGGCGGAGAATAGGACTCAACATTTTACACAGAAATACGAAATAACATCATAAATGTTTTCTTACTTTTGCTGAGCTTCCATCAGAATGTTGTACAAGGAGTCCTTGGTCCAGAATAAATCGTTGTTTGGTTTTAGAATGTCCATTTCTTCTGTCGAATTCGCGCCACAATGCTAGCCAAGGTTGCTAACATTCCCATCCTCTCTTGACGCAAAGAACGGAAAACTCCAAAAGTCCCAATAAACGTTGAATAAACTGATAAAACTCGGTTGAAAAAACCTACTTTATGATGTTATTATCATATGTATCAAATAAAATCAGAGCCGGAGATATTCGCCGAGTAAACCGAACACTTTTCAGAAGACAATGTCGACCTCCGCTGCGCGCCTTCGAAGACAAAGAAAATTCCGGACCTGTCACTCCAAAAGCTCTCATTCGACCTCAGATCAAGCTAGACACCCCATTCCACCTTCCACTGCCTGTTGACATCTAGTGGAAGGCGTATGAAGTGCATGCATATCGATAAATAAAAGCCAGTTGAATAGGCAGGCCCTGATACAGAGCCTCGTTTTCAGATTTTTCACTTCCTGTATGGATTTTTGCTGCCAAATGAGTTCTGTTTTACTCACAGAAATAATTCAAACAGTTGTAGAAACTTGAGATTGTTTTCTATCCATTAGTAATAATAATATGCATATTGTATGATCTAGAACAGAGTACGAGGCCGTTTCAATTGGGCACGATTTTTTCCAAAGTGAAAACAGCGCCCCCGTATTGACAAGAAGTTTTAACAAGTGACATCAGTAAGGGATTATAGCTTTCACCTGGATTCACCTGGTCAGTCTATGTCATGGAAAGAGCAGGTGTTGTTAAGTACACTCAGTGCATATGAAACACAGAAACATCACGTTGGACTATACTGGACCTTTAAGAAGAAACACATTGAACACGATCAACACTACACATACACATTATAAAACTATAGCAGTGTTTAACACTATCAACACTACATATACACATTATAAAACTATAGCAGTGTTTAACACTATCAACACTACACATACACATTATACAACTATAGCAGTGTTTAACACTATCAACACTACACTTACACATTATACAACTATATCAGTGTTTAACACTATCAACACTACACTTATACAACTATAGCAGTGTTTAACACTATCAACACTACACTTACACATTATACAACTATAGGAGTGTTTAACACTATCAACACTACACTTACACAACTATAGCAGTGTTTAACACTATCAACACTACACTTACACATTATACAACTATAGGAGTGTTTAACACTATCAACACTACACTTATACAACTATAGCAGTGTTTAACACTATCAACACTACACTTACACATTATACAACTATAGCAGTGTTTAACACTATCAACACTACACTTACACATTATACAACTATAGCAGTGTTTAACACTATCAACACTACACTTACACAACTATAGCAGTGTTTAACACTATCAACACTCCACTTACACATTATACAACTATAGCAGTGTTTAACACTATCAACACTACACTTATACGACTATAGCAGTGTTTAACACTATCAACACTACACTTATACATTATACAACTATAGCAGAGTTTAACACTATCAACACTACACTTACACAACTAAAGCAGTGTTTAACACTATCAACACTACACTTACACATTATACAACTATAGCAGTGTTTAACACTATCAACACTACACTTACACATTATACAACTATAGCAGTGTTTAACACTATGCACACTACACTTATACAACTGTAGCAGTGTTTAACACTATCAACACTACACTTATACAACTATAGCAGTGTTTAACACTATCAACACTACACTTATACAACTATAGCCGTGTTTAACACTATGCACACTACACTTATACAACTGTAGCAGTGTTTAACACTATCAACACTACACTTACACATTATACAACTATAGCAGTGTTTAACACTATGCACACTACACTTATACAACTGTAGCAGTGTTTAACACTATCAACACTACACTTATACAACTATAGCAGTGTTTAACACTATGCACACTACACTTATACATTATACAACTATAGCAGTGTTTAACACTATCACCACTACACTTACACATTATACAACTATAGCAGTGTTTAACACTATCAACACTACACTTACCCATTATACAACTATAGCAGTGTTTAACACTATCAACACTACACTTACACATTATACAACTATAGCAGTGTTTAACACTATGCACACTACACTTACACATTATACAACTATAGCAGTGTTTAACACTATTAACACGACACTTATACAACTATAGCAGTGTTTAACACTATGCACACTACACTTACACATTATACAACTATAGCAGTGTTTAACACTATCAACACTACACTTATACAACTATAGCAGTGTTTAACACTATCAACACTACACTTACACATTATACAACTATAGCAGTGTTTAACACTATGCACACTACACTTATACATTATACAACTATAGCAGTGTTTAACACTATCAACACTACACTTATACATTATACAACTATAGCAGTGTTTAACACTATCAACACTACACTTACACATTATACAACTGTAGCAGTGTTTAACACTATCAACACTACACTTACACATTATACAACTATAGCAGTGTTTAACACTATCAACACTACACTTACACAACTATAGCAGTGTTTAACACTATCAACACTCCACTTACACATTATACAACTATAGCAGTGTTTAACACTATCAACACTACACTTATACGACTATAGCAGTGTTTAACACTATCAACACTACACTTATACATTATACAACTATAGCAGAGTTTAACACTATCAACACTACACTTACACAACTATAGCAGTGTTTAACACTATCAACACTACACTTACACATTATACAACTATAGCAGTGTTTAACACTATCAACACTACACTTACACATTATACAACTATAGCAGTGTTTAACACTATGCACACTACACTTATACAACTGTAGCAGTGTTTAACACTATCAACACTACACTTATACAACTATAGCAGTGTTTAACACTATCAACACTACACTTATACAACTATAGCCGTGTTTAACACTATGCACACTACACTTATACAACTGTAGCAGTGTTTAACACTATCAACACTACACTTACACATTATACAACTATAGCAGTGTTTAACACTATGCACACTACACTTATACAACTGTAGCAGTGTTTAACACTATCAACACTACACTTATACAACTATAGCAGTGTTTAACACTATGCACACTACACTTATACATTATACAACTATAGCAGTGTTTAACACTATCACCACTACACTTACACATTATACAACTATAGCAGTGTTTAACACTATCAACACTACACTTACCCATTATACAACTATAGCAGTGTTTAACACTATCAACACTACACTTACACATTATACAACTATAGCAGTGTTTAACACTATGCACACTACACTTACACATTATACAACTATAGCAGTGTTTAACACTATTAACACGACACTTATACAACTATAGCAGTGTTTAACACTATGCACACTACACTTACACATTATACAACTATAGCAGTGTTTAACACTATCAACACTACACTTACACATTATACAACTATAGCAGTGTTTAACACTATCAACACTACACTTATACAACTATAGCAGTGTTTAACACTATCAACACTACACTTACACATTATACAACTATAGCAGTGTTTAACACTATGCACACTACACTTATACATTATACAACTATAGCAGTGTTTAACACTATCAACACTACACTTATACATTATACAACTATAGCAGTGTTTAACACTATCAACACTACACTTACACATTATACAACTGTAGCAGTGTTTAACACTATCAACACTACACTTACACATTATACAACTATAGCAGTGTTTTTTCCGACTCGCTGAAGTGACCAGGCTGATGTATCTGTTATCGGGCGATGAATCATATTTTAACTGGAGGGCCATTATAGCAACACTCATCTCATTGCTGTTTGGGAGACCTATAACGCTATCATTACTGCTGTAGAGCATCCAGCACTCAGCACACACTACTACAGCAAGCCCCTGTGGTTGTCGACAGAGGCCTCTGTGTCAGTAACTGGAATTGAGAGCATTTTCTGTGGCTTTCTGAGTACAGAACCTGAAACAATGGCTGAAAATGAGACCCACTCTATTCCCTGATTCACTTTGCTCCCTACTCAACTACACCTCTCTCATACCACACTCATTACATTGTGATTATTAGGATTAAAGCACCACTCTGACGTTGAGAGCTTCGGTTCGATGATCTAAACTTGTTTCCATTCATCAGATATAAATATATTTGTCAATGAAGGTTGGATTCTAACTGATTCTGACAGGTTAATCATAATAGGTTGTGAGCTCATTGATCCCCGTCCCCGCACTCGTTCCAGTCCCCATCCCCTCTCAGCAGTGTCTGTCTCCGTCCCCTCTCAGCAGTGTCTGTCCCCGTCCCCTCTCAGTAGTGTGTGTGTCCGTCCCCTCTCAGCAGTGTGTGTCCCCATCCCCTCTCAGCAGTGTCTGTCCCCGTCCCCTCTCAGCAGTGTCTGTCCCCGTCCCCTCTCAGCAGTGTCTGTCCCCGTCCCCTCTCAGCAGTGGGTGTCCCCATCACCGTCCCCTCTCAGCGGTGTGACACAACATCATGTGGAGAACCTGGCACAACTACTCCACATAGTTACTAAGACATACAGTATACCACTCAACCAGCACTTAGCGTCGGACACTGACACATCCTTCTCTGTCTCTCTCTTTTTGTCGTTGTTTGTTTTCACGAGCAAACCTGCAGACGACCAGTCTTTCACTGTAGATTGCAGTAGTGCCCAGTTCACAGAGACTTTTAGTACAAGTCTTTCACTGTAGGTTGCAGTAGTGCCCAGTTCACAGAGACTTTTAGTACAAGTCTTTCACTGTAGGTTGCAGTAGTGCCCAGTTCACAGAGACTTTTAGTACAAGTGTTTCACTGTAGGTTGCAGTAGTGCCCAGTTCACAGAGACTTTTAGTACAAGTCTTTCACTGTAGGTTGCAGTAGTGCCCAGTTCACAGAGACTTTTAGTACAAGTCTTTCACTGTAGGTTGCAGTAGTGCCCAGTTCACAGAGACTTTTAGTACAAGTCTTTCACTGTAGGTTGCAGTAGTGCCCAGTTCACAGAGACTTTTAGTACAAGTCTTTCACTGTAGGTTGCAGTAGTGCCCAGTTCACAGAGACTTTTAGTACAAGTCTTTCACTGTAGGTTGCAGTAGTGCCCAGTTCACAGAGACTTTTAGTACAAGTCTTTCACTGTAGGTTGCAATAGTGCCCAGTTCACAGACACTTGTCTGTGATGTTTCTCACGGCGGCCCAGGAACAACGCTTTGATTCTATATTCATAGTCACTATTTTGATATTTAGAAAATTACGGTTGGTTTTTCCCCCTGGCTGTCTAAGGATTTCTCGCGCTCGCCCTTAAGGGAGTTTGATACAGCCCGGGGTGTGTGGAGTTTCTTCCCCTGTAAAACACACTCCTATCCCCAGCTGTTTACATCTTCAAGACACACGTTTGCTGTTTCCATGGTAACGGGTGTAAAGATAGTTGGGATGTCTCTGAGTTACCGGCATGGAGGGGCTGATTGCCGCCGGACGCCAGCTGGAGAATTAGAGGCAGCACAGGAGAGAGAACTGGGAAAAGGCATATCATTATCACAACGACTGCTATCATTATCGTTGACGATAAGCCGTAGGAGTAAAGGGTGATGCTAGATATCTGAATGAAAATGGATCCTTCTTCAATTCGTCAACAGCATAAAATGGTGTAGCTTGAACAAAGACAATTGCAATACAATTACCTGTGTGAGTCTTATGAAAAAGGATGGACCTTAGTTGGATCAGCGTTGTGCTATAGCTGTTCCTCTATCAAAGACAGTACTTCTCCTGCAATTGTGTGAAGTAAAGAAACAACAATGGTTTAAAAGTTAAATATGTTTATGTGATTTTCTCACATGGCATTTCATTTTACACATCTCTTTGAACGTGATATATGTTGTCATCCTGTTTTACAATTTGACATGTTTTCTTTTTTTTATAGCATGCACTTCAGAATGCCAACAAATGGCTCGACAAATACAGACTTCAAACTAGAATTGTCCTCACATTAAAAGATACAGAACATGAAGCTGGATCAAGCCCAAGTGACAGTTGTGGACGTAATGGAGAGAAACAGTGTTGGGCTACCATAACTTTCACAAGTAAACCAAGCACTCCACAAGAGACACAAAATTACATGTTCGAGATTCAAAAAAATAAACACATTTAAATCACTTTTGTCATAGAAGAATAGATACTGATTGGTGTCCCTTGACGTTTCAAAGAGTTAAGCAGCAATGCACTACACAGAGAGTTGTGTGTGTGTGTGTGTGGGGGGGGGGGGGTCTTCACTGTGCAGGTCACAGTATTCCAATCCCCCAATTACTGATGGTCAAAATCAACCCTCACTATCAAGTCAATGGAGGGGTGCTTTAGCATTGTCCTGTTATATAGGCTGTACTAGATACTAGACCAGTGTATCATTTCTTGTGGCAGGTAGCTAAAATCACAGTGCAAATCGGTGCCTTTCGTTTGGGTGTCATTATTGCAAATTGTATCTGATTGTTGGGGTATGGTGTCCAGGATAACACATCTCTACAGGGTACTTTAAGCTTCCTCGTTCTATGTTCAAACTAGCTGGAAGAGTGAAATGGGTTTCTTACAGGTTTTCATTGTTCTGCTTTACAACTGCATGATGTCTAGATGTTACCCTGGAGTTCACAACACACACATGTAAATGCACACCACAGCAATGGAATCCACCAACACGTCTAAGGGAATCAAAAGCAATGATGAAACCGTATGTCACATTTATTCAACTTATCCCACGTTATTCTCTCTTTACTGGATATTAAGCAGAATTCATATATTAATACACTCCATTTTCAGAACACATAGTGCCTCAACTGATGCATCTTAATAACATGTATTGCGAGGAGGGATACCATGGAGAGTGATTGATATGGAGGTCTAAGCATGACCCTTTTACCTGGCTCGCAATCCAAAGGACAGATGAGAGAGAGAGGAGCTTCTTGACCCATGTGCTGTATCATGTTATTATTTACAAATACAATATCTAAATAAAGCAGCTAGCCTCGTCTTCCAAGAAGGGTCCTTTTTTTTTCTTGTGACAGTTTTATGCTTCACTCAATATCCATGACATTGAGAATCTGGGAAAAAGACAACTTTCCCTGTCCCATCTATTCCCAGAATTCCAATTGACCTCAGTCTTGGACAGTTCCTGTTTTCCCAGGCAGCATGACGCTTGTCAGTCAACAATCCTTCACCGATGTGAGTGTTCTGGTTGGTTCACGTCCCTTGAGTGACGCTGTGTGATTCAATAGGATCCACACACCAATAGGTCTTGTTAGTCCACTGATTGGCTGATGACTGCCGTCATTCCAATCGGACACGTAAACGGCTAAACAGAATGTAAAGCAGGTCACATCTCTAAATATCAGAAATGCATCTCTCTAATGATAATAATCTATAGTCATTATACCAATAACCACATGCAGATTCATGCTATTTTTGTGTTCAGATATTTGCTTCTCATTTACAGTTTATATGTAAAGATGAATATATACAAATCGATGGCATTCTATGAAGTCATGATCGTAAACGCTCAATCAATGCACAGTATTGCAATGGGAGGGGGGGTGATTCAATAATTATTTTAATATAGAAATATGGAAAGCGCTGGTCGTGAGCTTTTCGTTTTAATTAGGAGACAGTTTGTGTGTTCAGCAACTGTGAGATGCGTCTGACTATGTGCCAGTTGCTTAGCAACCTTCCTGCTACTAGTATAGACAAAGGATTGGGTGAGGCATATTGCTGAATGGTAATGTCCTCTGTCGTGCGACACACCTGTTAGCATCGGCAACAATTTATGTGAGTAGTAAATTCTCTCATCAATAATGAATTACATCGCTATTAATAAAACAAAGGCTCTGGTTTGATAGGACCATCAAAGGCATTCCTGCTGTCTTTGAAAGAATATACAGAAATGTGTTTGTGTGTGTCTAATGTGTGTGTGTGTGTGTGTGTGTGTGTGTGTGTGTGTGTGTGTGTGTGTGTGTGTGTGTGTGTGTGTGTGTGTGTGTGTGTGTGTGTGTGTGTGTGTGTGTCTGTGTGTGTGTGTGTGTGTGTGTGTGTGTGTGTGTCTGTGTCTAATGTGGTGTATGTGTGTGTGCACGTCTGTCAAATGCTTGTGTGTGTATATGAGTGCACATGCATGCATGTGTGTATAAAGCCATGAGTCATGATGCAGAGGGGGTGCCGATGTCATTTCCGTGACTACAATTGTTGAATTACCCCCTTCTGCACACACACTAAAACAAAAGGCCATTAGCCAGAGGTGACCACCAGGGATCAGCAGCACAGTGTTCAGCAGGCAGCTCACATGCCATTCAGAATGACAATGTTACCTTTCCACCAGGGATGTGCCTTCCCCCAGCAATTAAAGAATGCTGCTCTCTGCTTGCGTGAAACCAGTAAAGACAATCTCTTTGCAGTTATCTGTGAGTAAACAATATCAGAGACACTTCAGCTTGGCAACACAGCGATTGACAGTTAAATAAGATCACAGTAAAACATTTGAAACAGTAGCAAACCATCATAGCCCACATGCAGAGAAAACAGAAAAACACTGTTGTGCATTTTATGTTGTGTGTTCAGTCCCCCAGGTGGAGGCCAATGGCACGATGCAGACACACAAGTCCCATGCACATTCCCACGGCCCAGGCCCACCGTTTTTAGCCTGTCTTCTCTTTAGTTTTTATCTCTCCTTCTCTCTTTCTCACCACACCGCTGGCAGATGATTACACAGGATGACGAACAGCGGAGCAGGTGAGAGCGACAGCGGGTCAGGTGAGAGTGACAGCGTGGCAGGAGAGAGCGACAGCGGGGCAGGTGAGAGTGACAGCGTGGCAGGTGAGAGCGACAGCGTGGCAGGTGAGAGACAGTGTGGCAGGAGAGACGAACAGCGGGGCAGGTGAGAGCGACAGCGGGGCAGGTGAGAGCGACAGTGGGGCAGGTGAGAGTGACAGCGTGGCAGGTGAGAGCGACAGCATGGCAGGTGAGAATGACAGCGTGGCAGATCAGAGAGACAGGGTGGCAGGTGAGAGCGACAGGGTGGCAGGTCAGAGGGACAGGGTGGCAGGTGAGAGTGACAGGGTGGCAGGTGAGAGCGACAGGGTGGCAGGTGAGAGCGACAGGGTGGCAGGTCAGAGGGACAGGGTGGCAGGTGAGAGTGACAGGGTGGCAGGTGAGAGCGACAGGGTAGCAGGTGAAAGTGACAGGGTGGCAGGTGAGAGCGACAGGGTAGCAGGTGAAAGTGACAGGGTGGCAGGTGAGAGCGACAGGGTGGCAGGTCAGAGGGACAGGGTGGCAGGTGAGAGCGACAGTGTGGCAAGTGAGAGGGACAGGGTGACATGTGAGAGCGACAGGGTGGCTCGTGAGAGTGACAGGGTGGCAGGTGAGAGAAACAGTGTGGCAGGAGAGACGAACAGCGGAGCAGGTGAGAGCGACAGCGGGTCAGGTGAGAGTGACAGCGTGGCAGGAGAGACGAACAGCGGGGCAGGTGAGAGCAACAGCGTGGCAGGTGAGAGCGACAGCGGGGCAGGTGAGAGTGACAGCGGGGCAGGTGAGAGCGACAGCGTGGCAGGTGAGAGAGACAGTGTGGCAGGTGAGAATGACAGCGTGGCAGGTCAGAGAGACAGTGTGGCAGAAGAGACGAACAGCGGGGCAGGTGAGGGCGACAGCGTGGCAGGTGAGAGCGACAGCATGGCAGGTGAGAATGACAGCGTGGCAGGTCAGAGAGACAGGGTGGCAGGTGAGAGCGACAGCGTGGCAGGTGGGAGCGACAGCGTGGCAGGTGAGAGCGAGAGGGTGGCAGGTCATAGGGACAGGGTGGCAGGTGAGAGCGACAGGGGGGCAGGTCATAGGGACAGGGTGGCAGGTGAGAGCGAGAGGGTGGCAGGTGAGAGCGTGTGAATCAAGACATAGTCCATGACAAGTTCTCCCACCCCCCCCACAAAATAAAGTGACATTTTTCTTATTTTTTTATGGAAGCACGTATTTTCTAAGTATCTAAATATAGCAACATGTAAATCTCCCTGATTATGAATACGTATTTACTAAATGTTGTGGCTGCTACTTTTAGAGCCACCATTCAAGAGTCCTTTTATTGCCATTATTAAAGTACAACAAAACTGAAGTAATGGGAATTCAAAGTGATGCACAGCTAAGCTACTTCAGGGGTGGTCACCACATCTACAGTTCAAAGCAACGTTTGTATGGAAGAGGAGAAGAGCAGGGTTAGTCTGTGGTCGAAACCACTAAGGTTAGTCTCTAAAGTAGCTAACAACATTCACAGAGTATATTATATGATTCCAGGATGCTACAGAGAGCTAACGCCTATGAAGCTGGCTTCTGTCGGGTGTTTTGGGGGTGGGGGTGGGGGAGGGGAGTGTGCTCAGATGGAAGGCAAGCCTCGCTCTGGGCCGGGCCTCACAGGACGGATGGTATTGGGGAGCGGGAACGCCTCAGCGGGCACGGTGAATCGTAGGGTGAGGTCACTGGAGACAGCCTCAGGGCGTTACCAGCCAAGCCCGCTATGTTGCTTAAGCTTGGGGATTTCTCACAGCCTTCGGATGAGTGGGCGAGGGCGCAGGAACGGGACATGAACACACACAGGCACGCAGTCAAGTATTCCAAGTCCAAGCCAGCCACGTGAATGAAACAAGACAGGAGACAGGAGTGAGACAGAGCAGCAGTACATACATACGGTGATTCATGCACATATGTAGTTTCTCATGACACAGGTCAGACGGAAAATGTCCATTTAATTGAATATGTTGACAGAACTTTGCTTTAATTACTGCTTTTGAAGTTATGCCAATATGAATGTCTCATATAATGGCATCATTACTACGTTTTGTCACACAATTTATTCAAGCAATAATCTCATACAGATGTGTTCATATTTCAATTGCTAATTAAAGTGTTTATATATATATATATATATATATATATATATATATATATATATATATATATATATATATATCAGGCTAAAAACTGCTTTTCATTCAGGAGCTCTAGCATTTGTGCCGATGTGTACAAAGTCTCTGAAATAAAGCCAGCATCAAAAACACAGGGCGTGCAAATGTAAAATAACTGTGTTTAAATTTAAAATAACTGTGTTTAAATGTAAAATAACGGTTTAAATTTAAAATAACTGTGTTTAAATGTCAAATAACTGTGTTTAAATGCAAAATAACTGTGTTTAAATGTAAAATAACTGTGTTTAAATGCAAAATAACTGTTTAAATGTAAAATAACTGTGTTTAAATGTAAAATAACTGTGTTTAAATGCAAAATAACTGTTTAAATGTAAAATAACTGTGTTTAAATGTAAAGCAAGATGATGAGGAGTGTGATGATTGTGGAAATGACGGTGATGATAATGGGAAAGAGAACGGCGCTGACGAGCCTGTAAGCAGGTGGTGCACACCAACTAAATGTACATTCATTTATATCAGCAGTCCTTTTTAAATGTCCAGACGCCAGTGAGAAACAAACAAACGACAAACCAGCCAGACCATTAACAGAGCTGGCCAATCAGCTGGCACAAAGACAGAGGGAGAGGAAGAAAGACAAGCTAATGGGATTGCAGCATCATTACCATACTGTAGATGGATCCATTTGTTTCAGCGTTTACTCAAAAGGGACGGCGCGCAAATGAGGCCGCTTCAGAACCAGCCGAGCTGGCAGAACAAAGGGCAGCTTCAGCTTGTGCCGACAGGTAGTGCTGGGGACTAGAAAGGACCTCATGTTTTATGCATTAACCGCTGCACTGCTGCGACCGCCACCGCCGGCTGAGGAGGCTGAGACGAGGGCACAGCTGGACGCTCGCCTTGTGGCACCCAACTGTTCCATAGCCCATGATGATGCAGAGTCGCCCTGTGGTGGGCATGGGTCCAGGTGGTGGGAGGCCCAGGGTTGTCTCATGCCTGGCAGATTGCCTCAAGACCCAGGTGGGCTGAGCATGGCACAGCACTGTCCCGGTCAACACATGGGGGGCTGTGAGGTTTATGAGTTGGTACCCCAGAGAGATTTACTGACTGGCTTTGTGTGTGTCTCCATGTAATGGATGGTTGAGTTAAACAGGAACACTAACTGCGCAGACATCAGAGCTGCACTAAGTCAATATCAAATCAATTAATTAACCATAACAATCTGAACCATAGAATGAATCCTAATAAGAAAAGACTCCTGCAACAGTTAAACGTATCCTATAGTAATAATGCTATAATTAATATTAACCCCAAATGACAGTTATAACCATGCCCTTCTACAATTACACACAGAGGAGTGGGTTGATTGCCAGGCCATACAGCAGACCCAGTGTAAGCATGAGATTTAGATTGCCTTCTGGAGAGGCAGTTCACTTCTGATAAGAGGCAATTAGCAAAAGCGTAACAGAGTTCCATATTACAGTGTAGAATAGATTAACACAGCATTAACTGGTCAAGATGACAGAGATAAAGCTTGGGAATTAAGACAGTGAAGTACGATTTAGGCCTAAACGTTCATTAGGCCCAAAATGTAATTTCTCATTCCAACAAAAAGGTTATTTTGAAGACACGATACAGTATGGTAGTGACTTCTAACTCAACACAGGCATCACCTGTACAAACAGCAGGTCATTCTAACTCAACACGGGCATCACCTGTACAAACAGCAGGTCATTCTAACTCAACACAGGCACCTGTACAAACAGCAGGTCATTCTAACTCAACACAGGCAGCACCTGTACAAACAGCAGGTCATTCTAACTCAACACAGGCACCTGTACAAACAGCAGGTCATTCTAACTCAACACAGGCACCTGTACAAACAGCAGGTCATTCTAACTCAACACAGGCAGCACCTGTACAAACAGCAGGTCATTCTAACTCAACACAGGCACCTGTACAAACAGCAGGTCATTCTAACTCAACACAGGCATCACCTGTACAAACAGCAGGTCATTCTAACTCAACACAGGCACCTGTACAAACAGCAGGTCATTCTAACTCAACACAGGCAGCACCTGTACAAACAGCAGGTCATTCTAACTCAACACAGGCAGCACCTGTACAAACAGCAGGTCATTCTAACTCAACACAGGCACCTGTACAAACAGCAGGTCATTCTAACTCAACACAGGCATCACCTGTACAAACAGCAGGTCATTCTAACTCAACACAGGCAGCACCTGTACAAACAGCAGGTCATTCTAACTCAACACAGGCATCACCTGTACAAACAGCAGGTCATTCTAATTCAACACGGGCATCACCTGTACAAACAGCAGGTCATTCTAACTCAACACAGGCAGCACCTGTACAAACAGCAGGTCATTCTAACTCAACACAGGCAGCACCTGTACAAACAGCAGGTCATTCTAACTCAACACAGGCAGCACCTGTACAAACAGCAGGTCATTCTAACTCAACACAGGCATCACCTGTACAAACAGCAGGTCATTCTAACTCAACACAGGCAGCACCTGTACAAACAACAGGTCATTCTAACTCAACACAGGCAGCACCTGTACAAACAGCAGGTCATTCTAACACAACACAGGCAGCACCTGTACAAACAGCAGGTCATTCTAACTCAACACAGGCATCACCTGTACAAACAACAGGTCATTCTAACTCAACACAGGCAGCACCTGTACAAACAGCAGGTCATTCTAACTCAACACAGGCATCACCTGTACAAACAGCAGGTCATTCTAACTCAACACAGGCAGCACCTGTACAAACAGCAGGTCATTCTAACTCAACACGGGCATCACCTGTACAAACAGCAGGTCATTCTAACTCAACACAGGCAGCACCTGTACAAACAGCAGGTCATTCTAACTCAACACGGGCATCACCTGTACAAACAGAAGGTCATTCTAACTCAACACAGGCACCTGTACAAACAGCAGGTCATTCTAACTCAACACAGGCACCTGTACAAACAGCAGGTCATTCTAACTCAACACAGGCAGCACCTGTACAAACAGCAGGTCATTCTAACTCAACACAGGCATCACCTGTACAAACAGCAGGTCATTCTAACTCAACACAGGCAGCACCTGTACAAACAGCAGGTCATTCTAACTCAACACAGGCATCACCTGTACAAACAGCAGGTCATTCTAACTCAACACAGGCACCTGTACAAACAGCAGGTCATTCTAACTCAACACAGGCACCTGTACAAACAGCAGGTCATTCTAACTCAACACAGGCACCTGTACAAACAGCAGGTCATTCTAACTCAACACAGGCATCACCTGTACAAACAGCAGGTCATTCTAACTCAACACAGGCAGCACCTGTACAAACAGCAGGTCATTCTAACTCAACACAGGCATCACCTGTACAAACAGCCGGTCATTCTAACTCAACACAGGCAGCACCTGTACAAACAGCAGGTCATTCTAACTCAACACAGGCAGCACCTGTACAAACAGCAGGTCATTCTAACTCAACACAGGCAGCACCTGTACAAACAGCAGGTCATTCTAACTCAACACAGGCAGCACCTGTACAAACAGCAGGTCATTCTAACTCAACACAGGCATCACCTGTACAAACAGCAGGTCATTCTAACTCAACACAGGCACCTGTACAAACAGCAGGTCATTCTAACTCAACACAGGCAGCACCTGTACAAACAGCAGGTCATTCTAACTCAACACAGGCAGCACCTAATACAAACAGCAGGTCATTCTAACTCAACACAGGCAGCACCTGTACAAACAGCAGGTCATTCTAACTCAACACAGGCATCACCTGTACAAACAGCAGGTCATTCTAACTCAACACAGGCAGCACCTGTACAAACAACAGGTCATTCTAACTCAACACGGGCATCACCTGTACAAACAGCAGGTCATTCTAACTCAACACGGGCAGCACCTGTACAAACAGCAGGTCATTCTAACTCAACACAGGCAGCACCTGTACAAACAGCAGGTCATTCTAACTCAACACGGGCATCACCTGTACAAACAGCAGGTCATTCTAACTCAACACAGGCAGCACCTGTACAAACAGCAGGTCATTCTAACTCAACACAGGCAGCACCTGTACAAACAGCAGGTCATTCTAACTCAACACAGGCAGCACCTGTACAAACAGCAGGTCATTCTAACTCAACACAGGCAGCACCTGTACAAACAACAGGTCATTCTAACTCAACACAGGCATCACCTGTACAAACAGCAGGTCATTCTAACTCAACACAGGCAGCACCTGTACAAACAGCAGGTCATTCTAACTCAACACAGGCAGCACCTAATACAAACAGCAGGTCATTCTAACTCAACACAGGCAGCACCTGTACAAACAGCAGGTCATTCTAACTCAACACAGGCAGCACCTGTACAAACAGCAGGTCATTCTAACTCAACACGGGCATCACCTGTACAAACAGCAGGTCATTCTAACTCAACACAGGCAGCACCTGTACAAACAGCAGGTCATTCTAACTCAACACAGGCAGCACCTGTACAAACAGCAGGTCATTCTAACTCAACACAGGCATCACCTGTACAAACAACAGGTCATTCTAATTCAACACAGGCATCACCTGTACAAACAGCAGGTCATTCTAACTCAACACAGGCATCACCTGTACAAACAGCAGGTCATTCTAACTCAACACAGGCATCACCTGTACAAACAACAGGTCATTCTAACTCAACACAGGCATCACCTGTACAAACAGCAGGTCATGACCTCATTAACAACCTTGATTCTATTTCTATTGTTTCTATTTGTCTAGTGTTTAGTATTGTTCTGTGCTGTGTTCTTTAGCCTACATTTCAGTGACGGCATTTAGCATGCCATTCAAAGATAGAAGGCTTGTCGTGCAATTTGTCTGCTCTGTCTGGTGCTGCAGATGGATTCTACCTTCCTGATGACCTTTAGGGCACAGTGGTGGGAAGACTGGGTCGCCACACAACATGACCTTTCCACAGACACACTACAGGACTGCGCCACTGCAACATCCCCCTATAGCCTCAGGCTGGATTACATTAGCAGACGAGGGCCTCTGTCTTCCTCCTCTTTCCTGGGAGGAATTCAACATGTGGGCAGATACAGGAAGGAGACTTTTCGTGGATCATCTGATCATTGTCCATATCCCAAGGGGTGAGTAGTGTCAACTGAACGTAGCAGTAGGTCTCCCTTATCACACAAACTAGACTAGTGGATTAGGTTTGGTGGCGCTATTTTAGTGACCACTACCACAAATGAAGCCCCACAGCCTTGAATGAGCAATGACAGAAACGCCTAAATGATTTAGTTATGAATCACCATTAATGAATGATGATTTATGAATTCCCAATAATGATGTAACAATGAATAATGGATAATGGACATTGACATTTGCCATGCCTTTCAAAACCAAACAAAAGCCATGAAAATAGACACGTCCATGATGACGGGTGCTGATGCACATGCATAAAGATCCTGATCCAGAGGGGTGACGCAGTACCTGTCTTCCTGACCCCACCGTCGGCAGGGCAGGTGTAGTCACTGGCAGCCAGCAGGAAGCACGTCCCCCCACTCCTCCGCTCCTGCTCTGGGGTGCTGGACCTGCGCATGGGGACCCTCTCCTCTGTGCTGGGGGACATGGTGAGATCACTGCCTCCACTGCCGTCCCCTGACAGCACTGGTGACCGCAGGGAGAGAGGAGGAGGAGGGGTTAAGGGTGGTAGGGCGGAAGAGGGGGCGAGGAAAGGCAGGTTAAGGGATCGAATCAGGACACATCAAACAAACTCCCACATCAAGAGCGCTTGCCAAATGCCACGAGGACCAGGCGCGCTGGGGGACAAGGGTCAAAGGTGAAATAGACAGGACCTCAATCGATGGTGTCAGCGCACCTAGTGTCTGCCTATAAAAGAGCTTGCCAATGTCAAAACAAAACAGGCTGAAATTTAGCATTTATCACATCTTATAATCAAAAAGCTTAATTAGAATTAATCTATTGAGAAATTCCACTTTGAATTCAGCATATCATTTGATTGCACATAGCATGTTAAGAATAAATAGCCAATGCTATTGCCTGCATTTCAAATAACCCCCGCCCCCCAAAAAGAAAATCATGCTGGCTTCTCAACAGATTTAATCTGTGTTGGAATACATTTATTAAAGCACGGCTAGTTCTGAACTTGTTAAATGTTAATATTTCACATCTAATAAAGCAACATATTGCAAAGAAACCAGAGCATGAATACCCTGAGGAATTTCTGGATTATAGTTAAAAGAAACTAAGGAGACAAGGGTCAACACTCATTTCCATCAATATCAGATGTGTCAGAGTGATTTACAGATGAACGCCTGCAGGGGGAAAACGGCCACCTACAGTCAAGTCACAAATGAACAATCCCTACTTTAAAACCTCAAGAGTCAAAGGCTTTTTGTTTTCGTCCAAAATCTTATTAGTGAAGAAATATTTCACAGCAATCATCTCTGACCCATCAATTCCTTTCGCATCATTCTCTTATGTCCGTGGCAACAGAAGTGCTAAACATTCTAAGGACATCAGCGGGTCTAGTCTCTCAAGAGGAAAACCTTGTGTTGCCCCGGGGGGTCTGTTAAAAGGCCACTGTTTTCCACCTGAATGAGATCCCTTATAGATTCTCCCCTTGCCCTCCCCTTCTGTCTATACATGAATAACCCCTAGCCCACTGACAAATTCCACCTTAAGATACAATGGTGGTATGCTGGCGGTCTCACCTGATTGGTTGCGCTCCAGCACCCTGCTCCCCTGCATGTTGCAGAGGTCCCCCTGGGGGCTGTTGCAGGTGGTGTTGAGGTCTACTTTGAGGCAGGTTGGGGATCCCCCCAGTACGACCTGGGGGATGTGCCTCTTCCTCTTCTTGGGAAGCTTCTGCTTGGCCATGGCCAGCGAGTAGTACATTCCAAAGTTATTGACGATGACGGGCACAGGCATGGCTATCGTCAGCACACCCGCCAGGGCACACAGCGCGCCCACCAGCATGCCCGACCACGTCTGCGGGTACATGTCACCGTAACCCAGCGTGGTCATGGTGACCACGGCCCACCAGAAGCCGATGGGGATGTTCTTGAACATGGTGTGTTCGCCGGCCGTGGGGTCGTTGGGGTTGGCGCCGATGCGCTCGGCATAGTAGATTGCGGTGGCGAAGATAAGCACACCTAGGGCGAGGAAGATGATGAGGAGGAGGAACTCGTTGGTGCTAGCCTTCAATGTGTGACCCAGCACCCGCAGCCCCACGAAGTGTCGCGTCAGCTTGAAGATACGCAGGATCCTGACAAACCTTACCACTCTGAGGAAGCCCAAGACGTCCTTAGCTGCTTTAGACGACAGTCCGCTCAAGCCTACCTCCAGGTAGAACGGCAGGATAGCCACAAAGTCGATTATGTTGAGCAGGCTCTTGACAAACTCCAGCTTGTCTGGGCTGAAGATGACACGCACCATGAACTCCAGGGTGAACCAAAGAACGCAGACACCCTCCACGTAGGTGAGAGCCGGGTCCGTCTCGATAATGTAATCAGGACCCAGGTCCGGCAGGCTGCCGTTGAGCACTGCTTCAGACTTGTTGATGATGGTGATGGTGTTGAATGCCTCATGGGTCTCCAGGCAGAAGGTGGTGATCGAGACCAGGATGAAGAACAAGGAGGCAAAGGCCACAAACTGGAGAAGAGGAGATGAGATAAGGAGAGAGAGAGGGGGAGATTAGAGAGAGAGGGAATTAGAGAGACTTTTGAATGTCAAATTCTCTTGTGTCATTGCAGCTCATAAAGCACAATACATACAATCTGGATAACCTTCTATTTACTAATTAATTTATTCACTCATCACACAGAGAGAGAAAGAAAGAGAGAGAAAGAGAGAAAGAAAGAGAGAGAGAGAGAGAAAAAAAGAAAGAAAGAAGGAAATAGAGAAAGAAAGAGAGAGAGAGAGAGAGAGAGAGAGAGATAGAAAGGTAGGGGGGTAGGGAGAACCATAGCAACGGTAATTAACATCACCTTCATCAAATACAATACACTCCAGAGAGAGAGAGAGCAATCTATTAGTACTAGCAATAAACCCAGCCAGTGGCTCACTGGGACGTGGCCTGGCAGTCTTAATGCAGTTAAACCCGCTGACTGGCCCACTCATTCCCTCAAACCCATCGGTGAAGGTTCATTGATGCAGAAGGGCTTACAGTATTCAAGTCTTAAAAAACGTTCAGTCACTGTTATACAGTGTGTTGGAGTGAATGAGGTGTCATCCTTTTGAGTGGATGGGAAAAGATCTGTCCAGTCCATTTGGTAGCCTGGTAGTGGGTACCAGTCTGTTTCTGCCATCATGCCACTCCTTTCCACCGCGTCATGCCATGGTTGGTTTGCATGACTGTATGGAGTTGGGAAGAGCTCAAACAGATAAAGGCTGGGTTTTTGTTCAGCACGTGAGTCACAAATTGTGACAAATATATTTCTAAAAAGCCATATACAAAAACAAATACTTGATTGATGGATCTCATTGTCTGCGTTTAAACAGGCAGCACAATTCAGATTTTTTTCCTCTCCACTATTTGGTCTTTTGACCAATCACATCAGATCTTTGGGTCATAAGACACCAATTAGTATGGAAATGCAGCCCTTGTCCTCCACATTACAGATTTACAATCCAGCCCCAATGACTGAGTAGAAAGCGGTATAGAATTGTCGTTCTACACAGCACAAGCCCACATCCTCTGTGTAATGGACTCAGACTACCTCTTCAGGTCAGTTCAGATTGTCTCTCGAAAACTAGTCTGTACACATTGCTTTAGATGAGCAGAGTGGCACAGGGGAATTCAGCACATAGCTTAGTCAATAACAAATATTTCACTTGAATGTAGCTGAAGGCAATAACTACAAGAGGAAATCCTTGAAGTATATTATTTTCTAATACAACAGACAACAAAAAAACATTATTTTTTACATGTGGTGAATGTCAACCTTATATTAGTCCATAAAACACCCTAAATAATAAAGCAATTGTGTGATTTTAACCAAAATATCGATGCAGAGAGAGAGAGACACACAGTGACAGAGACAGAGACACAGAAGGATATATATTCCTAGGAATGAGTCACCTTTTAATTAAACATCAGCTGTTGGTGAGACACAGTGAAGGTTCTTTCATCAGTCTCTCTGTCTACTGCCTATACCTCTGTTTCAGTCTTCACTAGATGAAATCTCTCTGTCTACTGCCTATACCTCTGTTTCAGTCTTCACTAGCTGAAATCTCTCTGTCTACTGCCTATACCTCTGTTTCAGTCTTCACTAGCTGAAATCTCTCTGTCTACTGCCTATACCTCTGTTTCAGTCTTCACTAGATGAAATCTCTCTGTCTACTGCCTATACCTCTGTTTCAGTCTTCACTAGATGAAATCTCTCTGTCTACTGCCTATACCTCTGTTTCAGTCTTCACTAGCTGAAATCTCTCTGTCTACTGCCTATACCTCTGTTTCAGTCTTCACTAGCTGAAATCTCTCTGTCTACTGCCTATACCTCTGTTTCAGTCTTCACTAGATGAAATCTCTCTGTCTACTGCCTATACCTCTGTTTCAGTCTTCACTAGATGAAATCTCTCTGTCTACTGCCTATACCTCTGTTTCAGTCTTCACTAGCTGAAATCTCTCTGTCTACTGCCTATACCTCTGTTTCAGTCTTCACTAGCTGAAATCTCTCTGTCTACTGCCTATACCTCTGTTTCAGTCTTCACTAGATGAAATCTCTCTGTCTACTGCCTATACCTCTGTTTCAGTCTTCACTAGCTGAAATCTCTCTGTCTACTGCCTATACCTCTGTTTCAGTCTTCACTAGCTGAAATCTCTCTGTCTACTGCCTATACCTCTGTTTCAGTCTTCACTAGATGAAATCTCTCTGTCTACTGCCTATACCTCTGTTTCAGTCTTCACTAGCTGAAATCTCTCTGTCTACTGCCTATACCTCTGTTTCAGTCTTCACTAGATGAAATCTCTCTGTCTACTGCCTATACCTCTGTTTCAGTCTTCACTAGATGAAATCTCTCTGTCTACTGCCTATACCTCTGTTTCAGTCTTCACTAGCTGAAATCTCTCTGTCTACTGCCTATACCTCTGTTTCAGTCTTCACTAGATGAAATCTCTCTGTCTACTGCCTATACCTCTGTTTCAGTCTTCACTAGCTGAAATCTCTCTGTCTACTGCCTATACCTCTGTTTCAGTCTTCACTAGCTGAAATCTCTCTGTCTACTGCCTATACCTCTGTTTCAGTCTTCACTAGATGAAATCTCTATGTCTACTGCCTATACCTCTGTTTCAGTCTTCACTAGCTGAAATCTCTCTGTCTACTGCCTATACCTCTGTTTCAGTCTTCACTAGCTGAAATCTCTCTGTCTACTGCCGATACCTCTGTTTCAGTATTCACTAGATGAAATCTCTCTGTCTACTGCCTATACCTCTGTTTCAGTCTTCACTAGATGAAATCTCTCTGTCTACTGCCTATACCTCTGTTTCAGTCTTCACTAGCTGAAATCTCTCTGTCTACTGCCTATACCTCTGTTTCAGTCTTCACTAGATGAAATCTCTCTGTCTACTGCCTATACCTCTGTTTCAGTCTTCACTAGCTGAAATCTCTCTGTCTACTGCCTATACCTCTGTTTCAGTCTTCACTAGATGAAATCTCTCTGTCTACTGCCTATACCTCTGTTTCAGTCTTCACTAGATGAAATCTCTCTGTCTACTGCCTATACCTCTGTTTCAGTCTTCACTAGCTGAAATCTCTCTGTCTACTGCCTATACCTCTGTTTCAGTCTTCACTAGCTGAAATCTCTCTGTCTACAGCCTATACCTCTGTTTCAGTCTTCACTAGATGAAATCTCTCTGTCTACTGCCTATACCTCTGTTTCAGTCTTCACTAGATGAAATCTCTCTGTCTACTGCCTATACCTCTGTTTCAGTCTTCACTAGATGAAATCTCTCTGTCTACTGCCTATACCTCTGTTTCAGTCTTCACTAGATGAAATCTCTCTGTCTACTGCCTATACCTCTGTTTCAGTCTTCACTAGATGAAATCTCTCTGTCTACTGCCTATACCTCTGTTTCAGTCTTCACTAGATGAAATCTCTCTGTCTACTGCCGATACCTCTGTTTCAGTCTTCACTAGATGAAATCTCTCTGTCTACTGCCGATACCTCTGTTTCAGTCTTCACTAGCTGAAATCTCTCTGTCTACTGCCTATACCTCTGTTTCAGTCTTCACTAGATGAAATCTCTCTGTCTACTGCCTATACCTCTGTTTCAGTCTTCACTAGCTGAAATCTCTCTGTCTACTGCCTATACCTCTGTTTCAGTCTTCACTAGATGAAATCTCTCTGTCTACTGCCTATACCTCTGTTTCAGTCTTCACTAGATGAAATCTCCCTGTCTACTGCCTATACCTCTGTTTCAGTCTTCACTAGCTGAAATCTCTCTGTCTACTGCCTATACCTCTGTTTCAGTCTTCACTAGATGAAATCTCTCTGTCTACTGCCTATACCTCTGTTTCAGTCTTCACTAGCTGAAATCTCTCTGTCACTCACAAAACATATCTCAGGGTCTGCACAGTGCCCCCACGGCAAAGTCAAGCAGAGACAGGGATGACTAAATAGCCCTCATTGGTCCTATTCATTAACCCCTATATAACGATATGAGCTGAGAGTTGGAAAGCAAGTTCAGGGAGTGAGTGTTTTAATGAAATAAACGGACCATAATACAAAACAAGAAACACTAACAGAACACAGACATCAAACTGAAACAGAAACAATGATGCCTGGGGAAGGAACCAAAGGGAGTGACATCTATAGGGAAGGTAATCAGGGAGTGATGCAGTCCAGGTGAGTCTGATGACGCGCAGGTGCGCGTAACGATGGTGACAGGTGTGCGCCATAACGAGCAGCCTGGTGACCTAGAGGCTGGAGAGGGAGCACACGTGACACCCTGGGTCTAGTTTACTGACCAAAGCCCTGTCTTTATGGACAAGCCAGAGGAAGTGGGAGACGACAGGGGGATTGATTTCATTGGGACTATGTTGTACAGCCTCAGTGGCAGAGATTGTGACCTTTCTGGTTTACATGCATCCCTATCCATGGTTTTATGACTACAGTGAAACATTCAATGAATTAGTGTATTCTTCAGTGGAAGGCTTTCAGCTTTGCCCTTTAAAAGTAGCCACTGTATGTATGAATGTCAACAGCATGGTCGCTACTGTCACGATCGTCTTGATATGAGAGATTGGACCAAGGCGCAGCATGATATGAATACATCTTCTTTTTTATTATACGAAGACGTAACACGAAACACTTATACAAACTAACAAAAACAACTAACGACCGTGAAGCTACAAACGCAAGTGCACACACAAACTACTTACGTTCAACATAGACTAGACATAGAAAATGACCCACAAACAGCTAAAGCCTATGGCTGCCTTAAATATGGCTCCCAATCAGAGACAACAATAACCAGCTGTCTCTAATTGAGACCCAATTCAGGCAACCATAGACTTTCCTAGACACCTACACTGAACATTAAACCATCTATTCTACTAAACCCCCTAAACCAAACAACACCCTAGACAATACAAAAAACACATACTTCACCATGTCACACCCTGACCTAACTAAAATAATAATGAAAACAAAGATAACTAAGGCCAGGGTGTGACATAACCCCCCCCTTAAGGTGCGAACTCCGGGCGCACCAGCATCAAGTCTAGGGGAGGGTCTGGGTGGGCGTCTGTCCACGGTGGCGGCTCTGGCACTGGTCGTGGTTCCCACCCCACCATAGTCACTACCCGCTTACGTAGCCTCCTCCAAATGGCCACCCTCCACATTAACCCCACTGGATTAAGGGGCAGCACCGGACTAAGGGGCAGCACCGGACTAAGGGGCAGCACCGGACTAAGGGGCAGCTCCAGGATAAGGGGCAGCTCCAGGATAAGGGGCAGCTCCGGACTGAGGGACGGCAGCTCCGGACTGAGGGACGGCAGCTCCGGACTGAGGGACGGATCCTGGCTGGATGACTGCTCTGGCGGATCTTGGCTGGACGGCTCTGGCGGATCCTGGCTGGACGGCTCATGGCTGGCTGACGGATCTGGCTGCTCATGGCTGGCTGACGGATCTGGCTGCTCATGGCTGGCTGACGGATCTGGCTGCTCATGGCTGGCTGACGGATCTGGCTGCTCATGGCTGGCTGACGGATCTGGCTGCTCATGGTTGGCTGACGGATCTGGCTGCTCATGGCTGGCTGACGGCTCTGGCAGATCCTGTCTGGTTGGCGGCTCTGGCAGATCCTGTCTGGTTGGCGGCTCTGGCAGATCCTGTCTGGTTGGCGGCTCTGGCAGATCCTGTCTGGTTGGCGGCTCTGGCAGATCCTGTCTGGTTGGCGGCTCTGGCAGATCCTGTCTGGTTGGCGGCTCTGGCAGATCCTGACTGACGAATGGCTCTAGCGGCTCCTGACTGACTAACGGCTCTGACGGCTCGGGACAGACGGGCGGCTCTAATGGCTCGGGACAGACGGATGGCTCAGACGGCACTGGGCAGACGGATGGCTCAGATGGCGCTGGGGAGACGGATGGCTCAGATGGCGCTGGGGAGACGGATGGCTCAGATGGCGCTGGGGAGACGGATGGCTCAGATGGCGCTGGGGAAACGGATGGCTCAGATGGCGCTGGGGAGACGGATGGCTCAGATGGCACTGGGCAGACGGATGGCTCTGGCCGGAATAGGCGCACTGTAGGCCTGGTGCGTGGTGCCGGAACTGGAGGCACCGGGCTAAGGACACGCACCTTCAGGCTAGTGCGGGGAGAAGGAACAGGGCATACTGGACCCTGGGGACGCACATTAGGCCTAGTGCGTGGTGCCGGAACTGGTGGTACCGGGCTGGAGACACGCACCATAGGACGAGTGCGTGGAGGAGGAACAGGGCTCTGGAGACACACTGGAAGCCTGGTGCGTGGTGTAGGCACTGGTGGAACTGGACTGGGGCGGGGAGGTGGCGCCGGAAATACCGGACCGTGTAGGCGTACTGGTTCCCTTGAACACCGAGCCTGTCCAACCTTACCTGGTTGAATGCTCCCCGTCGCCCGACCAGTGCGGGGAGGTGGAATAACCCGCACCGGGCTATGTAGGCGAACCGGGGACACCATGCGTAAGGCTGGTGCCATGTATGCCGGCCCGAGGAGACGCACTGGAGACCAGACGCGTTGAGCCGGCATCATGGCACCTGGCTCAATGCCCAATCTAGCCCTACCAGTGCGGGGAGGTGGAATAACCCGCACCGGGCTATGAACACGTACAGGAGACACCGTGCGCTCTATTGCGTAACACGGTGTCCGCCCGTACTCCCGCTCTCCACGGTTAGCCTGGGAAGTGGGCGCAGGTCTCCTACCTGCCCTCGGCCCACTACCTCTTAGCCCCCCCCCAAGAATTTTTTTGGGTAGTACTCGCGGGCTTCCAGCCTTGCCTCTGTGCTGCCTCCTCATATCGCCTCCTCTCGGCTTTCGCTGCCTCCAGCTCTTCACGAGGGAGGCGATATTCTCCCGGTTGTGCCCAAGGTCCCTTTCCATCTAATATCTCCTCCCATGTCCATGAATCCTTGATGCCTTGATCCTGTTGCCGCTTGTCACGCTGCTTGATCCGGGTTTGTTGGGTCATTCTGTCACGATCGTCTTGATATGAGAGATTGGACCAAGGCGCAGCATGATATGAATACATCTTCTTTTTTATTATACGAAGACGTAACACGAAACACTTATACAAACTAACAAAAACAACTAACGACCGTGAAGCTACAAACGCAAGTGCACACACAAACTACTTACGTTCAACATAGACTAGACATAGAAAATGACCCACAAACAGCTAAAGCCTATGGCTGCCTTAAATATGGCTCCCAATCAGAGACAACAATAACCAGCTGTCTCTAATTGAGACCCAATTCAGGCAACCATAGACTTTCCTAGACACCTACACTGAACATTAAACCATCTATTCTACTAAACCCCCTAAACCAAACAACACCCTAGACAATACAAAAAACACATACTTCACCATGTCACACCCTGACCTAACTAAAATAATAATGAAAACAAAGATAACTAAGGCCAGGGTGTGACAGCTACACAAAACAATTTACTTCAGAATGTCCACTGCATCACGTGGTTTTGACTTGAGCTCAAAACAGCCAGACCTGTTGTACTCAGAAACTGATTTCCTTGGCAGACAAACTTCAGTCTGTTTGACCTAGATGTGTAGACTGTGTGCGCGGGCGTATGCATTTGTGTTTGTATGTGCAAATGGAGCTGGGTCCAGAGAGGTGTACAATTTGCTCCTCTCCTCCCTCCATCGCTCTCCTTCCATCTCTCCTAGAGCTCAGAGGAAGTGGTTTCACACCCTCCCTTGTTTTGAATTGTATGCGTTTCTGGTAGAGCACTATCTAGACAATAGGGTCCCATTTGGAAAGCAGCCTATGACTCATGCAGTCTCAGAACGTCATTCTGCACTCATGAAGTGTATCTGTGCATTCATCCTGGCAGTCACTGGTTGCATGCAGCCTTTCACATGTATTATGCATGTCTTTTCCAGAACGTGACTTTATTTTATTCATAAACTTTCTGTATTTTTTTCACCAGGAGGACAAGTTCTAAAAAGGCAGCAGGCAACTGAGAGAAACTATAAATGAAAACCCATGAATTTACTTTGCAAAGTTAACAAGCATTCGTTGTTACAGAACCGAGGTACTAGCTATTTAATAATGGAGCTCTAGAGCGAGCCAAGTGAATAGTCAAGGCCACAACAGAACAGAACATGAAATCGTGAAGCACATTTACCATTTTGAAGTAAGAGGCAGGCACGGGAGCCATACAATGGACAGAAGCTCAGTTGTTTACAATGTGCCGCCGCGCCATCTGTTCCAGACAACATCTTTACTTTCCAGAGCTTCACAAAAGCCTTCACGTTTTTCTACTGCATCTATTTCAACATAATAATGAGCACTGAAGACAGATTCATAAGGCACTTCCCCCTGACCACAATCTTGTGCAACTTAGGCACAAAAACACCACTTTGACCAGAAAAACTGTGCCGCGGTATCAACAACAGCCGGGTTAAGTGTGTAAACTGTGTGGCGGTATCAATAACAGCCGGGTTAAGTGTGTAAACTGTGCCGCGGTATCAACAACAGCCGGGTTAAGTGTGTAAACTGTGTGGCCGGGTTAAGTGTGTGAACTGTGTGGCGGTATCAACAACAGCCGGGTTAAGTGTGTAAACTGTGTGGCGGTATCAACAACAGCCGGGTTAAGTGTGTAAACTGTGCCGCGGTATCAACAACAGCCGGGTTAAGTGTGTAAACTGTGCCGCGGTATCAACAACAGCCGGGTTAAGTGTGTAAACTGTGCCGCGGTATCAACAACAGCCGGGTTAAGTGTGTAAACTGTGTGGCCGGGTTAAGTGTGTAAACTGTGCCGCGGTATCAACAACAGCCGGGTTAAGTGTGTGAACTGTGCCGCGGTATCAACAACAGCCGGGTTAAGTGTGTGAACTGTGCCGCGGTATCAACAACAGCCGGGTTAAGTGTGTAAACTGTGTGGCGGTATCAACAACAGCCGGGTTAAGTGTGTAAACTGTGCCGCGGTATCAACAACAGCCGGGTTAAGTGTGTAAACTGTGCCGCGGTATCAACAACAGCCGGGTTAAGTGTGTAAACTGTGTGGCGGTATCAACAACAGCCGGGTTAAGTGTGTAAACTGTGCCGCGGTATCAACAACAGCCGGGTTAAGTGTGTAAACTGTGCCGCGGTATCAACAACAGCCGGGTTAAGTGTGTAAACTGTGTGGCGGTATCAACAACATCCGGGTTAAGTGTGTAAACTGTGTGGCGGTATCAACAACAGCCGGGTTAAGTGTGTAAACTGTGCCGCGGTATCAACAACAGCCGGGTTAAGTGTGTAAACTGTGCCGCGGTATCAACAACAGCCGGGTTAAGTGTGTAAACTGTGCCGCGGTATCAACAACAGCCGGGTTAAGTGTGTAAACTGTGTGGCGGTATCAACAACAGCCGGGTTAAGTGTGTAAACTGTGCCGCGGTATCAACAACAGCCGGGTTAAGTGTGTGAACTGTGCTGCGGTATCAACAACAGCCGGGTTAAGTGTGTAAACTGTGTGGCGGTATCAACAACAGCCGGGTTAAGTGTGTAAACTGCGCCGCGGTATCAACAACAGCCGGGTTAAGTGTGTAAACTGTGCCGCGGTATCAACAACAGCCGGGTTAAGTGTGTAAACTGTGTGACGGTATCAACAACAGCCGGGTTAAGTGTGTAAACTGTGTGGCGGTATCAACAACAGCCGGGTTAAGTGTGTAAACTGTGCCGCGGTATCAACAACAGCCGGGTTAAGTGTGTAAACTGTGTGGCGGTATCAACAACAGCCGGGTTAAGTGTGTAAACTGTGCCGCGGTATCAACAACATCCGGGTTAAGTGTGTAAACTGTGCTGCGGTATCAACAACAGCCGGGTTAAGTGTGTAAACTGTGTGGCGGTATCAACAACATCCGGGTTAAGTGTGTAAACTGTGCTGCGGTATCAACAACAGCCGGGTTAAGTGTGTAAACTGTGTGGCGGTATCAACAACAGCCGGGTTAAGTGTGTAAACTGTGTGGCGGTATCAACAACAGCCGGGTTAAGTGTGTAAACTGTGTGGCGGTATCAACAACAGCCGGGTTAAGTGTGTAAACTGTGTGGCGGTATCAACAACAGCCGGGTTAAGTGTGTAAACTGTGCTGCGGTATCAACAACAGCCGGGTTAAGTGTGTAAACTGTGCCGCGGTATCAACAACAGCCGGGTTAAGTGTGTGAACTGTGCCGCGGTATCAACAACAGCCGGGTTAAGTGTGTAAACTGTGTGGCGGTATCAACAACAGCCGGGTTAAGTGTGTAAACTGTGCCGCGGTATCAACAACATCCGGGTTAAGTGTGTAAACTGTGCCGCGGTATCAACAACAGCCGGGTTAAGTGTGTAAACTGTGTGGCGGTATCAACAACAGCCGGGTTAAGTGTGTAAACTGTGTGGCGGTATCAACAACAGCCGGGTTAAGTGTGTAAACTGTGCCGCGGTATCAACAACAGCCGGGTTAAGTGTGTAAACTGTGCCGCGGTATCAACAACAGCCGGGTTAAGTGTGTAAACTGTGTGGCGGTATCAACAACATCCGGGTTAAGTGTGTAAACTGTGTGGCGGTATCAACAACAGCCGGGTTAAGTGTGTAAACTGTGTGGCGGTATCAACAACAGCCGGGTTAAGTGTGTAAACTGTGCTGCGGTATCAACAACAGCCGGGTTAAGTGTGTAAACTGTGCCGCGGTATCAACAACAGCCGGGTTAAGTGTGTAAACTGTGCCGCGGTATCAACAACAGCCGGGTTAAGTGTGTAAACTGTGCCGCGGTATCAACAACAGCCGGGTTAAGTGTGTAAACTGTGCCGCGGTATCAACAACAGCCGGGTTAAGTGTGTAAACTGTGTGGCGGTATCAACAACAGCCGGGTTAAGTGTGTAAACTGTGCCGCGGTATCAACAACAGCCGGGTTAAGTGTGTAAACTGTGCCGCGGTATCAACAACAGCCGGGTTAAGTGTGTAAACTGTGTGGCGGTATCAACAACAGCCGGGTTAAGTGTGTAAACTGTGTGGCGGTATCAACAACAGCCGGGTTAAGTGTGTAAACTGTGCCGCGGTATCAACAACAGCCGGGTTAAGTGTGTAAACTGTGTGGCGGTATCAACAACAGCCGGGTTAAGTGTGTAAACTGTGTGGCGGTATCAACAACAGCCGGGTTAAGTGTGTAAACTGTGCCGCGGTATCAACAACAGCCGGGTTAAGTGTGTAAACTGTGTGGCGGTATCAACAACATCCGGGTTAAGTGTGTAAACTGTGCTGCGGTATCAACAACAACCGGGTTAAGTGTGTAAACTGTGTGGCGGTATCAACAACAGCCGGGTTAAGTGTGTAAACTGTGTGGCGGTATCAACAACAGCCGGGTTAAGTGTGTAAACTGTGTGGCGGTATCAACAACAGCCGGGTTAAGTGTGTAAACTGTGCCGCGGTATCAACAACAGCCGGGTTAAGTGTGTAAACTGTGCCGCGGTATCAACAACAGCCGGGTTAAGTGTGTAAACTGTGCCGCGGTATCAACAACAGCCGGGTTAAGTGTGTAAACTGTGTGGCGGTATCAACAACAGCCGGGTTAAGTGTGTAAACTGTGCCGCGGTATCAACAACAGCCGGGTTAAGTGTGTAAACTGTGTCGCGGTATCAACAACAGCCGGGTTAAGTGTGTAAACTGTGTGGCGGTATCAACAACAGCCGGGTTAAGTGTGTAAACTGTGCCGCGGTATCAACAACAGCCGGGTTAAGTGTGTAAACTGTGCCGCGGTATCAACAACAGCCGGGTTAAGTGTGTAAACTGTGCCGCGGTATCAACAACAGCCGGGTTAAGTGTGTAAACTGTGCCGCGGTATCAACAACAGCCGGGTTAAGTGTGTAAACTGTGTGGCGGTATCAACAACAGCCGGGTTAAGTGTGTAAACTGTGCCGCGGTATCAACAACAGCCGGGTTAAGTGTGTAAACTGTGCCGCGGTATCAACAACAGCCGGGTTAAGTGTGTAAACTGTGCGGCGGTATCAACAACAGCCGGGTTAAGTGTGTAAACTGTGTGGCCGGGTTAAGTGTGTAAACTGTGCGGCGGTATCAACAACAGCCGGGTTAAGTGTGTAAACTGTGTGGCCGGGTTAAGTGTGTAAACTGTGTGGCGGTATCAACAACAGCCGGGTTAAGTGTGTAAACTGTGCCGCGGTATCAACAACAGCCGGGTTAAGTGTGTAAACTGTGCCGCGGTATCAACAACAGCCGGGTTAAGTGTGTAAACTGTGCGGCGGTATCAACAACAGCCGGGTTAAGTGTGTAAACTGTGCCGCGGTATCAACAACAGCCGGGTTAAGTGTGTAAACTGTGCCGCGGTATCAACAACAGCCGGGTTAAGTGTGTAAACTGTGTGGCGGTATCAACAACAGCCGGGTTAAGTGTGTAAACTGTGTGGCGGTATCAACAACAGCCGGGTTAAGTGTGTAAACTGTGTGGCGGTATCAACAACAGCCGGGTTAAGTGTGTAAACTGTGCCGCGGTATCAACAACAGCCGGGTTAAGTGTGTAAACTGTGTGGCGGTATCAACAACAGCCGGGTTAAGTGTGTAAACTGTGCCGCGGTATCAACAACAGCCGGGTTAAGTGTGTAAACTGTGCCGCGGTATCAACAACAACCGGGTTAAGTGTGTAAACTGTGCTGCGGTATCAACAACAGCCGGGTTAAGTGTGTAAACTGTGTGGCGGTATCAACAACAGCCGGGTTAAGTGTGTAAACTGTGTGGCGGTATCAACAACAGCCGGGTTAAGTGTGTAAACTGTGTGGCGGTATCAACAACAGCCGGGTTAAGTGTGTAAACTGTGTGGCGGTATCAACAACAGCCGGGTTAAGTGTGTAAACTGTGCCGCGGTATCAACAACAGCCGGGTTAAGTGTGTAAACTGTGCCGCGGTATCAACAACAACCGGGTTAAGTGTGTAAACTGTGCCGCGGTATCAACAACAGCCGGGTTAAGTGTGTAAACTGTGCCGCGGTATCAACAACAGCCGGGTTAAGTGTGTAAACTGTGCCGCGGTATCAACAACAGCCGGGTTAAGTGTGTAAACTGTGCCGCGGTATCAACAACAGCCGGGTTAAGTGTGTAAACTGTGTGGCGGTATCAACAACAGCCGGGTTAAGTGTGTAAACTGTGCCGCGGTATCAACAACAGCCGGGTTAAGTGTGTAAACTGTGTGGCGGTATCAACAACATCCGGGTTAAGTGTGTAAACTGTGTGGCGGTATCAACAACAGCCGGGTTAAGTGTGTAAACTGTGCCGCGGTATCAACCTGTGTAAACTGGTCCTCAAAATGGGGAATATCCTCCTTTTAAAGTAACAACCTTACTAATAAATATCTAATGTATCTTGTCTTTATAACTCATACTATAACTTATACTATTTCTCTTTCTCCTGCCATTCTCATGAACACAAAACAAGAAGACTGGCGGCCATGATGCTTCCTTCCTTCCTACCAGTGGCACTGTATTGTCCTCAAAGCGAGCCAATACGTTTTTTAGTTTGTCTGAGAGCAAGTCATCATGGTCCGCGACGGGGCTGGTTTTTCTTTTGTAGTCCGTGATTGACTGTAGACCCTGCCACATACCTCTCATGTCTGAGCCGTTGAATTGCGACTCTACTTTGACTCTATACTGACGCTTAGCTTGTTTGATTGCCTTGCGGAGGGATAGTGAATAGGGTTCCATTTGGAACACACTCCCAGTCCAGCCAACAGACAGTATAGTTATACTACTGAGCTGCAGCCGTAACGGATACCATGAGAGCTTTAGCGAGGAGTAGGGCATGTTGTTGGTACTGTATAGACATCCTGGATGCAATTTCTACTGGACGCAGCAACATACTTACAATTGAGCTATAACTTTACCATAGGGAGTTTGTGAAAACAAATGCATTCAAACCCTGGTCTGTGAGCCACAAACTTGCTAACCCTCTGAGCTAATGCCATAGGCTTGGGGAGCTAATACGAGTCTTCAGGTATCCGGCAAGGTCATTCGTCATGTGTGGTTCACCAAACCTCTGTTACACTAACAATGAAGCACTATACAGCACAGTCATCCCAGTGGGGGCAAAAACCAGACGGATCTATCTCAGCCTGGAAACAGAACGTCAATCTTGGTTCCAATTCCACACACATTGCTTTGACTGCTGGCACAACAACAGACGTGGATGGGCAACCCCTGGCATCAGTCCATCAGAAGAAAAACCCGATCAGGCTACTACTCCTCTGCTATCCGTGTCATCAACAGCCCGACACATTCGACCAATCAGAGGGCCCATTAGCCCTATCTCCTCTGGACACCCATCATCTGTAGGAGATGTAGGTTGCATCTTAAATGGCACCCTATTCCCTAGTCAAAAGTAGTGCACTATATAGGGTGTAGGGTGCCACTTGGGATGCAGACGTAGAGCTCTGTAGCTCTACCAACCATGGGGAGTCCAAGTCCTGCCTATGAGCCTCCCCATACTGCCCTGGCCTAGTGCCCAAAAGCCCCATCCAGCACTGAGCCTTTGTGACGTCATCTCCCACCAAGGGGAACCCAGCGGTTTCCGACATTAACATGGAATATTTAAAAAAAAACTGCTTTCCAACCCACTGTTTATCTGCACTGTTTATCTCCTGCTTTCCAACCCAGGGGGGCACTGTTTATCTCCTGCTTTCCAACCCAGGGCGGCACTGTTTATCTCCTGCTTTCCAACCCAGGGGAACACTGTTTATCTCCTGCTTTCCAACCCAGGGGGGCACTGTTTATCTCCTGCTTTCCAACCCAGGGGAACACTGTTTATCTCCTGCTTTCCAACCCAGGGGGGCACTGTTTATCTCCTGCTTTCCAACCCAGGGGAACACTGTTTATCTCCTGCTTTCCAACCCAGGGGGGCACTGTTTATCTCCTGCTTTCCAACCCAGGGGGGCACTGTTTATCTCCTGCTTTCCAACCCAGGGGGGCACTGTTTATCTCCTGCTTTCCAACCCAGGGGGGCACTGTTTATCTCCTGCTTTCCAACCCAGGGGGACACTGTTTATCTCCTGCTTTCCAACCCAGGGGGACACTGTTTATCTCCTGCTTTCCAACCCAGGGGGGCACTGTTTATCTCCTGCTTTCCAACCCAGGGGGACACTGTTTATCTCCTGCTTTCCAACCCAGGGGGACACTGTTTATCTCCTGCTTTCCAACCCAGGGGGACACTGTTTATCTCCTGCTTTCCAACCCAGGGGGGCACTGTTTATCTCCTGCTTTCCAACCCAGGGGGGCACTGTTTATCTCCTGCTTTCCAACCCAGGGGAACACTGTTTATCTCCTGCTTTCCAACCCAGGGGGGCACTGTTTATCTCCTGCTTTCCAACCCAGGGCGGCACTGTGCATCTCCTAAAATGATTACTGTCGCACACAGACCCCCTTATCAAACATGCCATATGGAACATGGAGAATGCTGGTGGTGTCATGTAGACTGTATGGTTTCAGCTGAATGTGTTAAGACAGTGGATAACAAGTCAAGAGAGGGTTGATTGGTAGCACTGGTGCACCACCATACATACTAATACTGAATAAGATAAATTAATCATGTCAACCATATTTGCTCGTCTTCTCGGCTCAAGTTTCCTGTGCCTGTTCCAGAAATAAACAGTAGTTAAAACCTACATCATGTACCGCAGTTTCCGGATCTGTTAATTTACAAACGACATAACACATATGTAATTAACCTGCCAAATAATAGATTTTCATTTCAGCTGAATTCTTCAGAGACCTTGAAGAGTCTGGGGTTCATCATAAGGTGAAGCTGATGAAACAGTATTGAAACAGCCGGGTTAAGTGTGTAAACTGTGTGGCGGTATCAACAACAGCCGGGTTAAGTGTGTAAACTGTGTGGCGGTATCAACAACAGCCGGGTTAAGTGTGTAAACTGTGCCGCGGTATCAACAACAGCCGGGTTAAGTGTGTAAACTGTGTGGCCGGGTTAAGTGTGTAAACTGTGCGGCGGTATCAACAACAGCCGGGTTAAGTGTGTAAACTGTGCGGCGGTATCAACAACAGCCGGGTTAAGTGTGTGAACTGTGTGGCGGTATCAACAACAGCCGGGTTAAGTGTGTAAACTGTGCCGCGGTATCAACAACAGCCGGGTTAAGTGTGTAAACTGTGCGGCGGTATCAACAACAGCCGGGTTAAGTGTGTAAACTGTGCCGCGGTATCAACAACAGCCGGGTTAAGTGTGTAAACTGTGCCGCGGTATCAACAACAGCCGGGTTAAGTGTGTAAACTGTGTGGCGGTATCAACAACAGCCGGGTTAAGTGTGTAAACTGTGTGGCGGTATCAACAACAGCCGGGTTAAGTGTGTAAACTGTGCCGCGGTATCAACAACAGCCGGGTTAAGTGTGTAAACTGTGCCGCGGTATCAACAACAGCCGGGTTAAGTGTGTAAACTGTGCCGCGGTATCAACAACAGCCGGGTTAAGTGTGTAAACTGTGTGGCGGTATCAACAACAGCCGGGTTAAGTGTGTAAACTGTGCTGCGGTATCAACAACAGCCGGGTTAAGTGTGTAAACTGTGCCGCGGTATCAACAACAGCCGGGTTAAGTGTGTGAACTGTGCCGCGGTATCAACAACAGCCGGGTTAAGTGTGTAAACTGTGTGGCGGTATCAACAACAGCCGGGTTAAGTGTGTAAACTGTGTGGCGGTATCAACAACAGCCGGGTTAAGTGTGTAAACTGTGCCGCGGTATTAACAACAGCCGGGTTAAGTGTGTAAACTGTGCCGCGGTATCAACAACAGCCGGGTTAAGTGTGTAAACTGTGCCGCGGTATCAACAACAGCCGGGTTAAGTGTGTAAACTGTGTGGCGGTATCAACAACAGCCGGGTTAAGTGTGTAAACTGTGCCGCGGTATCAACAACAGCCGGGTTAAGTGTGTAAACTGTGCCGCGGTATCAACAACAGCCGGGTTAAGTGTGTAAACTGTGTGGCGGTATCAACAACAGCCGGGTTAAGTGTGTAAACTGTGCCGCGGTATCAACAACAGCCGGGTTAAGTGTGTAAACTGTGCCGCGGTATCAACAACAGCCGGGTTAAGTGTGTAAACTGTGCCGCGGTATCAACAACATCCGGGTTAAGTGTGTAAACTGTGCCGCGGTATCAACAACAGCCGGGTTAAGTGTGTAAACTGTGTGGCGGTATCAACAACAGCCGGGTTAAGTGTGTAAACTGTGCCGCGGTATCAACAACAGCCGGGTTAAGTGTGTAAACTGTGCCGCGGTACCAACAACAGCCGGGTTAAGTGTGTAAACTGTGTGGCGGTATCAACAACAGCCGGGTTAAGTGTGTAAACTGTGTGGCGGTATCAACAACAGCCGGGTTAAGTGTGTAAACTGTGCCGCGGTATCAACAACAGCCGGGTTAAGTGTGTAAACTGTGTGGCCGGGTTAAGTGTGTAAACTGTGCGGCGGTATCAACAACAGCCGGGTTAAGTGTGTAAACTGTGCGGCGGTATCAACAACAGCCGGGTTAAGTGTGTAAACTGTGCGGCGGTATCAACAACAGCCGGGTTAAGTGTGTGAACTGTGTGGCGGTATCAACAACAGCCGGGTTAAGTGTGTAAACTGTGCCGCGGTATCAACAACAGCCGGGTTAAGTGTGTAAACTGTGCCGCGGTATCAACAACAGCCGGGTTAAGTGTGTAAACTGTGCGGCGGTATCAACAACAGCCGGGTTAAGTGTGTAAACTGTGCCGCGGTATCAACAACAGCCGGGTTAAGTGTGTAAACTGTGCCGCGGTATCAACAACAGCCGGGTTAAGTGTGTAAACTGTGTGGCGGTATCAACAACAGCCGGGTTAAGTGTGTAAACTGTTTGGCGGTATCAACAACAGCCGGGTTAAGTGTGTAAACTGTGTGGCGGTATCAACAACAGCCGGGTTAAGTGTGTAAACTGTTTGGCGGTATCAACAACAGCCGGGTTAAGTGTGTAAACTGTGCCGCGGTATCAACAACAGCCGGGTTAAGTGTGTAAACTGTGCCGCGGTATCAACAACAGCCGGGTTAAGTGTGTAAACTGTGCCGCGGTATCAACAACTACCGGGTTAAGTGTGTAAACTGTGCTGCGGTATCAACAACAGCCGGGTTAAGTGTGTAAACTGTGTGGCGGTATCAACAACAGCCGGGTTAAGTGTGTAAACTGTGTGGCGGTATCAACAACAACCGGGTTAAGTGTGTAAACTGTGCCGCGGTATCAACAACAGCCGGGTTAAGTGTGTAAACTGTGCCGCGGTATCAACAACAGCCGGGTTAAGTGTGTAAACTGTGCCGCGGTATCAACAACAGCCGGGTTAAGTGTGTAAACTGTGCCGCGGTATCAACAACAGCCGGGTTAAGTGTGTAAACTGTGTGGCGGTATCAACAACAGCCGGGTTAAGTGTGTAAACTGTGTGGCGGTATCAACAACATCCGGGTTAAGTGTGTAAACTGTGTGGCGGTATCAACAACAGCCGGGTTAAGTGTGTAAACTGTGCCGCGGTATCAACAACAGCCGGGTTAAGTGTGTAAACTGTGTGGCGGTATCAACAACAGCCGGGTTAAGTGTGTAAACTGTGTGGCGGTATCAACAACAGCCGGGTTAAGTGTGTAAACTGTGCCGCGGTATCAACAACAGCCGGGTTAAGTGTGTAAACTGTGTGGCGGTATCAACAACAGCCGGGTTAAGTGTGTAAACTGTGTGGCGGTATCAACAACATCCGGGTTAAGTGTGTAAACTGTGTGGCGGTATCAACAACAGCCGGGTTAAGTGTGTAAACTGTGCCGCGGTATCAACCTGTGTAAACTGGTCCTCAAAATGGGGAATATCCTCCTTTTAAAGTAACAACCTTACTAATAAATATCTAATGTATCTTGTCTTTATAACTCATACTATAACTTATACTATTTCTCTTTCTCCTGCCATTCTCATGAACACAAAACAAGAAGACTGGCGGCCATGATGCTTCCTTCCTTCCTACCAGTGGCACTGTATTGTCCTCAAAGCGAGCCAATACGTTTTTTAGTTTGTCTGAGAGCAAGTCATCATGGTCCGCGACGGGGCTGGTTTTTCTTTTGTAGTCCGTGATTGACTGTAGACCCTGCCACATACCTCTCATGTCTGAGCCGTTGAATTGCGACTCTATTTTGACTCTATACTGACGCTTAGCTTGTTTGATTGCCTTGCGGAGGGATAGTGAATAGGGTTCCATTTGGAACACACTCCCAGTCCAGCCAACAGACAGTATAGTTATACTACTGAGCTGCAGCCGTAACGGATACCATGAGAGCTTTAGCGAGGAGTAGGGCATGTTGTTGGTACTGTATAGACATCCTGGATGCAATTTCTACTGGACGCAGCAACATACTTACAATTGAGCTATAACTTTACCATAGGGAGTTTGTGAAAACAAATGCATTCAAACCCTGGTCTGTGAGCCACAAACTTGCTAACCCTCTGAGCTAATGCCATAGGCTTGGGGAGCTAATACGAGTCTTCAGGTATCCGGCAAGGTCATTCGTCATGTGTGGTTCACCAAACCTCTGTTACACTAACAATGAAGCACTATACAGCACAGTCATCCCAGTGGGGGCAAAAACCAGACGGATCTATCTCAGCCTGGAAACAGAACGTCAATCTTGGTTCCAATTCCACACACATTGCTTTGACTGCTGGCACAACAACAGACGTGGATGGGCAACCCCTGGCATCAGTCCATCAGAAGAAAAACCCGATCAGGCTACTACTCCTCTGCTATCCGTGTCATCAACAGCCCGACACATTCGACCAATCAGAGGGCCCATTAGCCCTATCTCCTCTGGACACCCATCATCTGTAGGAGATGTAGGTTGCATCTTAAATGGCACCCTATTCCCTAGTCAAAAGTAGTGCACTATATAGGGTGTAGGGTGCCACTTGGGATGCAGACGTAGAGCTCTGTAGCTCTACCAACCATGGGGAGTCCAAGTCCTGCCTATGAGCCTCCCCATACTGCCCTGGCCTAGTGCCCAAAAGCCCCATCCAGCACTGAGCCTTTGTGACGTCATCTCCCACCAAGGGGAACCCAGCGGTTTCCGACATTAACATGGAATATTTAAAAAAAAAACTGCTTTCCAACCCACTGTTTATCTGCACTGTTTATCTCCTGCTTTCCAACCCAGGGGGGCACTGTTTATCTCCTGCTTTCCAACCCAGGGCGGCACTGTTTATCTCCTGCTTTCCAACCCAGGGGAACACTGTTTATCTCCTGCTTTCCAACCCAGGGGGGCACTGTTTATCTCCTGCTTTCCAACCCAGGGGGGCACTGTTTATCTCCTGCTTTCCAACCCAGGGGAACACTGTTTATCTCCTGCTTTCCAACCCAGGGGGGCACTGTTTATCTCCTGCTTTCCAACCCAGGGGGGCACTGTTTATCTCCTGCTTTCCAACCCAGGGGAACACTGTTTATCTCCTGCTTTCCAACCCAGGGGGGCACTGTTTATCTCCTGCTTTCCAACCCAGGGGGGCACTGTTTATCTCCTGCTTTCCAACCCAGGGGGGCACTGTTTATCTCCTGCTTTCCAACCCAGGGGGACACTGTTTATCTCCTGCTTTCCAACCCAGGGGGACACTGTTTATCTCCTGCTTTCCAACCCAGGGGGGCACTGTTTATCTCCTGCTTTCCAACCCAGGGGGACACTGTTTATCTCCTGCTTTCCAACCCAGGGGGACACTGTTTATCTCCTGCTTTCCAACCCAGGGGGACACTGTTTATCTCCTGCTTTCCAACCCAGGGGGGCACTGTTTATCTCCTGCTTTCCAACCCAGGGGGGCACTGTTTATCTCCTGCTTTCCAACCCAGGGGAACACTGTTTATCTCCTGCTTTCCAACCCAGGGGGGCACTGTTTATCTCCTGCTTTCCAACCCAGGGCGGCACTGTGCATCTCCTAAAATGATTACTGTCGCACACAGACCCCCTTATCAAACATGCCATATGGAACATGGAGAATGCTGGTGGTGTCATGTAGACTGTATGGTTTCAGCTGAATGTGTTAAGACAGTGGATAACAAGTCAAGAGAGGGTTGATTGGTAGCACTGGTGCACCACCATACATACTAATACTGAATAAGATAAATTAATCATGTCAACCATATTTGCTCGTCTTCTCGGCTCAAGTTTCCTGTGCCTGTTCCAGAAATAAACAGTAGTTAAAACCTACATCATGTACCGCAGTTTCCGGATCTGTTAATTTACAAACGACATAACACATATGTAATTAACCTGCCAAATAATAGATTTTCATTTCAGCTGAATTCTTCAGAGACCTTGAAGAGTCTGGGGTTCATCATAAGGTGAAGCTGATGAAACAGTATTCCCAGGGAATATCCTCGGGAGGAAACAGGAGTGAATTGTCCCCATGTAACAATGAAGTCCCACACAAAGCCATTGTCACACACCCTGCCTGCTCTTCTCTTTTGATCAAGTGCATGGCGCCATGGTAACGGCAACTTTTTCTGACAACTTGGCATGGTAAAGTCGTGTTGTCAAGAGAGAAAGAGAGAGACAGGGAGAGAGAGAGAGAGAGAGAGAGAGAGAGAGAGAGAGAGAGAGAGAGAGAGAGAGAGACCAGGCTGAAGAGAGAGAGAATGAGAGAGACCAAGAGAGAGAATGGGGGGGGGGGGGGGGTGAATGGATGTGTTCATGGCAGAGAAAGGAAAAGGGTTTCCCCCTCTTTTCCCCAAACACAAACGCAGCAGAGAAGAGATTTCTGTGCTGACAGACTAAGAGACAGTATCTATTGGGGTAAAAATAGAAAAGGTGGAATCAACCTCAACTGAAGAGGATTAGAGGTAGAGAAAACCCTTCCTCTATGAGAGACATTTGCTATTCTCTCCCTCGCTCTTTTTCTCTCCCACTCTACGTCACTGTCTCCCTCTCACACTTACCCTGGCTTCCGTTCTCATTATGCATCTCGCTGTGACATGACAGCAGATGCGCTCGGGGAACCCTTCTAAAACCCCATAGCTTTTGGCAACCAGCCAGATACCGGGTCTAAAAATAGCCTATCAAACATTTCCAGACGTTCTAATTTGAATAATTCATTATTACTTTCCCTCATAAAGTCGACGTGGGGGGATGAGAAACTGACAGTTGGATCCTTGCCAGGCACAATACTGTCAGTCCATAGAGCTTCGCAGGGCCCCGCAACAATAATACTCAAAGCAGCTGTCCAAAAGAGACGAATTGTAAACTGCAGGCCTACACGTGTGCCCTACCATGTGTAGGAAATTAGTCGGAGAAGAAACACTGGCCCATTAGAGGTCAGAGGTCAGGGATTACATAACTACAAGACCCAGGTCATCCTGCTGCTGGGGAAATGACATCAATAGCGGAGACATACACGACAACAGCAGGTAAAAATAGACATAGTTCGTGGCCTGCCCAATGGGGAAACTATTTGGTTGTCATTCATAGGAATGGTGTATATAGGAAAGGAGTGGTTCAAACACCTTAACAAGTACCAATGTGCAGTTTGACACGTTACAGAGAATGAGGAATGGGCATTCTGAACACGTGAGTATGTACTGTATGTGGCATCAGTGAAGGTCTTTCTTGAAATAACCTCCACATAGAACATCCATATGTTGTCATGCCAACATCACACACAACACACTCTATACGCCATACTGTTCTTCATTCACTCATCTGGCCATCAATATTTCAAGACGTGCTTCTATGCAGACATGCTATTGACTCCCCAGAGCTTGTATTTATGAGAACACGTAGCGGATGCATAAATATCCGTCATGACACAGGTGATGTTCACCGATGGGGGGAAACCCCATGAAGAGTGCATCACAGAGACATGACCGATGCATGGCGGCGTTATGGTGATGTATTGCATTGATGGACTGTCTATATGAGATGTAATGAAACACGTCTGTCTGTCTGCACTGCATTACTTTACATTTTTAAGGGGCTCGGTGGAGATCCTTGTCCCAGAGACCAAAAACACACACTTCCTACTCATGAGCAGGTAGCCTAGCAGTTAAAAGTGTTGGGCCAGTAACCGAAAGGTTGCTGGGCCAAATCCACGAGCTCACTAGGTGAAAAATCTGTCAATGTGACCTTGAGCAAGGCACTTAACCCTAGTTGCTCTGGATAAGAGCGTCTGCTAAATGACTAAAATGTAAACGCAAAAAGTATACCTATTCTATTCGAGTAGCCATTTGGTCCATTTGGCCGGGAGAGTCCAGTCCAATTGCTTGTAGCTACTTGAATGCTCTCCTACCAACAGCCTTGTCATAAAACAAGGAAATACTTAAAGGTATTCTGGTATTTGTTTCATTAGTCCATTGTTGACATAGTCCCAAATGTTTTGCTTGTCAGCACTCAAGTTTTCAAGATATGTAACTTTCAAAATACAGAAATCAACCCCGTAGGATGCATTTTGCTAAAACTAAAATATAGTTTTTGGGTGGAGTTTTCCTTTAATAAAAGATAACTCTCCTCTGACTAGTCTGTAAAGTTCTAGTCAGGTTCCCTTCCTCCCTGATTATATATCAACACATAGAGAAAGCTGTGGCCGGCAGACATCTTTTGTCTGCAGTCTTCTCCAGGTAGAGAACACAAGGGAGATGAAAGCAGTACATGCTCCAGTTTCTTGATCAATAGTTTGTGTGTGTTTATATATGTGTGTGTGTGTTTATACACATGTGTGTGTGTTTATATACGTGTGTGTGTGTTTATATACGTGTGTGTGTGAATGTCAGAATCCAGGCTTTATTCCTCCTTGATAAAACCTAGTTGGCAGGCATTTGTTCAGCCCTCCCAGAGCTTCCAGAATACATGAATATATTATTGTCATTTTAAAAACCTGCCTTGTCAGATGTATAACCCCCCCCCCCCTCCCACACACACACACACACACACACACACACACACACACACACACACACACACACACACACACACACACACACACACACACACACACACACACACACACACACACACACACACACACACACACACACACACACACTCCTGCATGAACTCAAGAACAGACACCCACGTTTACGTGTACACACACAAACACACACACCTTCCTCCCGGCAACTATTGATGAAAAATATCCGCTCCTCGAATAAATAGCTCTATAATTTGTCACTTAATGGACTGATGAATAGTTTGTTCCAGATTTAACATTATGCTTTTTTTAGTATAGCATTAGCAAAGTGGGTCACCCAAAAATAGTGGGTTGGGAGGAGGGTCAGCAGTACAGGCTGTCTGGGTAATTTCCCTTCCCACTAGCCCTGGTGCTGTTGGCTGATTGGCGTTGGCATAAATAATCTGTTTACCATCCACGGTGTCCAGGCCATCCGTTATGCAGCCAGTGGAGTGGATACTGTGTATCTTGTACCATCCACAGTGTCCAGGCCATCCGTTATGCAGCCAGTGGGAGTTGATACTGTGTAACCTGCAGACCTGAGAAACAAAGGCTATGGAGGGAGGGAGGGGTTACGTTTCTGCCTGGCTGGATTCCCCTTGCCCTTCCCTTGTTTGCTTGACCGCAAAGAGGACTGGCCATGATGACAAAAACATCTAGGGTCCATCCCAAATGGCACCCTATTCCCTACATAGTGCACTACTTTTGACACAACCCTTGACTAAATTACTGTTCAGCAAGCAGAGTTTTGTTTGAATTACATTTGCAAATGTGACATTAATTCAGAAATGTTTTGATCTCGGAGGAGCACAAACAATTATGACCAGAACCGGCGTCTCAAATCGATGGAGACATGCATTTAAAATGTAAATTCACATCCACAAGATTTAGTTGAGTTATTAGGGAGAAGCCCACTCCATTGAGCACATCCACCCCCCCTCCCCCAGTCATAAAAACAAGCTGCCAGACCTCTCCCTGAGAGAAAAGCACTGGGTCACTCTACCTGCCAGATCTCTCCCTGAGAGAGAAGCACTGGGTCACTCTACCTGCCAGATCTCTCCCTGAGAGAGAAGCACTGGGCCACTATACCTGCCAGATCTCTCCCTGAGAGAGCAGCACTGGGTCACTCTACCTGCCAGATCTCTCCCTGAGAGAGAAGCACTGGGCCACTATACCTGCCAGATCTCTCCCTGAGAGAGAAGCACTGGGCCACTATACCTGCCAGATCTCTCCCTGAGAGAGCAGGACCGGGTCACTATACCTGCCAGATCTCTCCCTGAGAGAGCAGCGCTGGTTCACTCTACCTGCCAGATCTCTCCCTGAGAGAGCAGCGCTGGTTCACTCTACCTGCCAGATCTCTCCCTGAGAGAGAAGCACTGGGCCACTATACCTGCCAGATCTCTCCCTGCCAGGCTGAAACACTGCCCACCCGAGAGCCATGATTGATTTTCTAAACAGCTGGGTTATAATGCATTTATTTGGATGTTGTTTTTCTCTCTCCCCGACACCTATAAAGGAATTTAAAAATAGAATGTTGGGGTTAAGAGCAGATACATATAATGCCCACGACGTGAAGTCTGTGTGATCACATTTTTCAATTTTAACTTTGAAGCGAGAATAAATATAATATCAGGACAACTATTAAAATCGGAATCTTATCGCACACACTGATAGTCCAACATATAGCAGCACTTTCAACACTTTCTCCTCTTCCTTTGACATGTAATCTAGAAGCATCGTTACTATCATCTATGACATATTATTGGGGCTGCGGCCCTGGCTGGAAGAGACGGATGAGGATGATGTAGTTGCTATGGTGATGCGGAGCATGAGGCCGGGGTTACATAAGTTGTCATTGAGGAAGCGTTCTGAGGACAGAGGACAGGTGTGATGAAGCCTGCCCGTTGTCCCAAAGGCTAGCAGCTGAGTGTCATTACTTTTGACAATGTTCAGTCAACGTTCAGAGGACCCAACTGCTGACTTTCCAGGATGGCCGGACACGGTCGGAAATGGTGGTTTCCATGGTGAGGGTCCCAACCCAATCACTCACCCAACTAAATGTATTTATAAAGCTCTTTTTACATCAGCAGTTGTCACAAAGGGCTTTACAGCAGCCCGGCCTAAAGCCCAAAGACCAAAACAGAAGCAGAGGCACAGTGGTTAGGAAAAACTCCCAGAGGAAAGAAACCTTGAGAGGAACCAGGTTCAGAGAGGAGGCCCATATTCTTCTGGCCACCCTTATCCCACCCCCAGGCCAGTTGATTTGACTACCCTGCATTTTCACACTTATTTATACACAGCGAGATGGACTCCCAGAGTTAACCACTACTATTCCACACAGTGATGTTGGCAGGTGTTTCACCACTAACTGAAATTTGACCCCTGTAGTATACATAGCTATTCTCCCTATTATATGAAGGTCACTCAGTGAATGCAATCCTTGTAGACAGCATCATGCAAGGTGTGAATTACATGGATGCTTGGTGGTGCCATGACAATGGTGAAGGAATATACATTTTTTGCATTTATAGGGATGTCCACATAACATTTATAAGCATAATGTGATGGCTTGATTTGTTGAGGGAGTTCTCACTTCCCAGCACTCGTGTACAAACCAGTAATTTAAACCCGTGGTACAAACCAGTAAACTACTATAACGGAATTATTTCAGTGACTGAAATGTCAGACAAAGCTCCATTGGAAAAAGGCAATTTATGCTCCAATTCGCTGCCCCCTCCCTCTCTTCTTACTTACCCAGCCTCAAGGACAAGAGATTCACACACCCTGGGAGGCCTCAGCCAATGCTAGCCCAAACTGGTCTGTGATTGCCCACCCATGTATGCCGGCCATGGTATAACTATGTCTGGGACTCCCCTGTGGGACCTAAACATGGGAATGGACTTCTGATTGATGAGTAGCCCCTAGCTGAATGGAAAATACCTTGTTTTTCCATTTGACAGAATCATGGGGAAATATATAGTTCACTAGGTCCCTGCCCACTGAACAGCTAAGCAGCAGCGGAGATAAATGGTCCATACAATAAATAAATTATCCACTGTCAGATAGCAGGCTGCTGGGGTCTATACAGTATATCCTAGTGGGAGACTATGGGTTCTGGTCAAAAGTAGTGCACTATATAGGGAATAGGGTGCCATTTGGGACGCAACCGTGGTACAGACTTGTTCGTTCAGACACAGGAGACACACATGACCTCAATCCAGAGGTCATTGAGAGTGCATGATGGGAGGTGTTGTATCTAAGAGAACAACCATAACATGCATATGAATGCACACCATATTCCCTGTTACTACAGAGTATTAAATGATGACGGCCTATAACTTTAAGAAGAATACATCACAATACTCATGCATGTGAACTAAACTGGACAAATCTAGATCTCTGTATATTTCATTATCAACAAAATACTGATAATTGATTCATTAAATCAACCAACCAACCAATAAATCAAGTAATCAATCAATCACTTAACCAACCAACCAATTAATCAATGAATCAATCAACCAATGAATCAACCAACCAATGAATCAATGAATCAACCAACCCCTATCAATCAATTTACTGAGCATTCTGTGTGGATATTATTAGTATCATTCTATGACTGATGCATTGTCACCTGTCCTTAGTTCTCCATTCTAGCGCTGTCTGATTCAGTGGGAATTTATGACACTGCTCCACAAGCTTTAGATTACATTTGTTCTTCAAACAGGATCAAAGTGAACAGAGCGACAGCAAACTGGGGTTTATCGCTTCGCCATTGATCTATTCATGGTGTATCTGCTGAATTATTAATATCACTCGTGCTTACAGTCTGATCCCAGATCAGCACCAATTAGTGCACAGGTAAAAAGTGTTACCTAATTCCCTCCAAAAATGTCAGTTTACTCTGTGTTGCTAAGGCTGTGTGTAAAATGTTGATAACACTGAAATGAGCCATGTCTCTATAAATGGTACTTAGAGATCCATTTGTATTAGGTGATCCTCATTTAGAGTCAGTCCAGGTAGGAGGTGCCAGTTGTCCATATCTTTGAGGGTCAAATGATTTCCTATCATTAAGGCTACAGGTGACACAGTCCTTGCAATTCACTACACAAGGTGGCACAACCATTTACCAAACTGCATATTCATGAAGTAAACTGATATTCTAATTCAAATTTTCCTCATTGGTTTTCAATTTCAGTTTACTTCCTGCGTTTATTGAACTGAAATGCATGCAAAACATGCAGTATATCTCAGTATCTATCATAGCTCTGGACTGTGGAATTCAGAACGGGAATTCCGTTAATGGAACGCCCAGTCTGGAAAACTCTAATGAAGAGGGATGATGGATGAGCTAGACACCCAGAAACCAGCCCAACAATCCATCTCCCCACCCTCCTCCTTCAATAATGGAGTTCACATGAAGACACTCAGCATCCACGCTACTGAGTGGAGCAGCGGTCTAAATCAAATCAAATCAAATGTATTTATATAGCCCTTCTTACATCAGCTGATATCTCAAAGTGCTGTACAGAAACCCAGCCTAAAACCCCAAACAGCAAGCACTGCATCTCAGTGCTAGAGGCATCAATACTGACCCTGGTTCGATCCCGGGCTGTATCACAACCGGCCGTGATCGGGAGTCCCATAGGGTGGCGCACAATTGGCCTAGTGTCGTCCGGGGTAGGGGAAGGTTTGGCCGGGGTAGGGGAGGGTTTGTCCGGGGTAGGCCGTCATTGTAAAGTAAGAATTTGCTCTAACTGACTTGCCTAGTTAAATAAAGGTTAAATAAATAAAAAATCAATCAAATCACTCAAATGCAGAAAAGAAAAACCTGATGAAGAAAGATTCATAAAGATCCCTGTCACTGTATATAAGGTTCTAGGGAAATAGTTTGTCGTACTGGAGAGTTTTGAATGACTGAAAACAGTCCTGTGACATGTATCCTCAAAGTGATAAATCTTTAACTACAACGCAAATTCAATCTACAGGGAACGCTTCAAGTATAGCATCTAGTCATACAAAAGGATGTTTCAAACACAGTGCATTCAGATTAGCAGTCCTAATGATGCACTAACTTGTATTTGGTGCATTTTAATAAGAGTGTTTAGTGAATTAACATGCTTGCCTGACTTCTGTGCAGGCTGCCATGCAACCTGAGAGGCACAAAACGACATTTGGGTGCAGCATTAGCTCGGCTCGCTAGCAAGTGCATCACGCAAGCACGCACTGGCAGACAGCGCACGGCCGTATGCATATGCCTGCCTTACCTTGCTCAGAGGCAGGCAGAGAGGTAGGCAAAGAGGAAGACAGGCAAATAGGCAGGCAGGCAGAGAGGCAGGCAGAGAGGCAGGCAGGCAAAGACTACAATCCCCTAGCGGATACATATAAACTCTTAGCGTTAGGGGGAAGCTATCTAGGCATTTCACATCCAGTTAGCCCAATTAGTCTGTAGGGAGCCAGGGAACTCATGGAGAGCAGGGTAGAACAGTACAGTACACAAAGAACTATGGAGCCTCACGGCACCAATTACCAGTAGTGGGGGTGGAGGAGTGGAAGGGGTGGAGGGGTGGGAGGGTGGGAGGGGTGGGAGGGTGGGAGGGGTGGAGATGGGTGGAAGGGGTGGGAGGGTGGGAGGTGTGGGAGGGGTGGAGATGGGTGGAAGGGTTGTAGGGTTCTAGGGGTGAAGTGGGAGGGGTGGAGGGGTGGATTAAAGGGCGACTGCACTTCTTGATTTGGCCTCGTTTCGAAGATTGCTCATTAAGAAATGCTAGTGGCCATGACTGAAGCCAAACGAAAGCTGTCTTGGGGGTGTGGTTTGATGTGGGTGTGTTATGGTCGTATACTGTACCCTGGCAGGTCCTGTTGTTTGTCCCTGCGTAGCAACAACATAGCCACTTCCTCAAAATAGTCACTTCCTTAAAATAGTCTGAATTAATCTAAGATAAAGAAATCTGTAATTAATTTAGACGTTTCTGCCTAGGTGGCCTTAATGATGCAATTCTACATTTAGCTAAGGTGTTTGGTGTAGCATTTCTCATGTAAAAATAGACATTGCACTGCATACAGTCTATCCAGTCGGGAAAGTCTGGCTGCGTGCTCAGGACTGATTTCTGAGAACAATAACACGTCTACAACTTGTCAAACAAGTTGTCAAACTATCGTAAATTAAGCACAAGCTACAGTACACGCTTTTTATCAGTCCCCAAAATCTCTTGCTAACTAGCTAAGTTCCAACTGTGTTTGTTAATGATGCTAGCAAGTAGTAGCTAACAAGAACGTTGAGCAGCCAGGCCACAATCAGCTTATCAAGTCACTGGCGAGTGGCGACGTGTGTGCTTCCGTACCGTTTAGTTTTTTACAACTTTCTCACTATCTTTTACCAGAGTGTGCATCTGTCTGGCAGTGTTTCATTGGGAATCATGTTACAAAACAGATCACGGGGCGACACAAGATATTTATACAAATACGTTTTGGAATATTGACAAGTTGCAGTTGGTATACAAGTGCTCTCTGATCGTCTCAATTCTCATTTTGCCCAAAAAAGTGGCAGACTGGAATGATTGACACTGTCAAACACATCAGCAAGTGGCCACTCCATAAAGGGCCTAGGGCCAGAGGTTATTTCAACATAACTTTTGGGACGTGTTGTCTTATGAAAACAAGTCTGAGGCGCTGTGTAATGGGCAGGTCTGTCTCTGTGTGGAGGTTCTGGGAGCTGTGATTGGATAGAGCGTGTGCAGCTGATAAAGTGCAATCAACACAGCTGCTTCTGTCTTGTTAGTGGGCACGGTGCCAGTGGGCATGATCTTAATCCATACCCACCCCTCCAGGAAGTCGTGAAGAACTCACCTACAAAACTCAGCTTTGGACAAGACTGACTTTATGACCAAAATGATCCTATTTATACTTTGTAGTCAATTTTGAAACTAGAGTTTAAAACGAGAGGAGTTGGTTCTAAGGGGCAGTTTACCTTTTTACGGGTGTCAGCGCCCGTAACATCCCACAGATGTCAGTTCAACGTCTATTTTTGCTTAAGTTGTCAACTAACGTGAATTCATCGTGAAAAATAAAATAAAAAATCAGATTTAGGTAAAAAGGTAAAAAAAATTAGGTAAAAAGTTAGGTATAAAAAAAAAAGAAATGTCTTGACTTTTTGCAATTCCAATCAGTTTTCCATTTTGATTCAACGTCTTCACAGACTTTTCTTGTTGAAATGATGTGGAAACAACATTGTTTCAACTAGTTTTTGCCCAGTGGGATTGATTTTAATGTGCTTTGTATAAAAAATAAAAATTCAGCAGCATTGCTGTGAGGCAGAATGGATAATGTGTACAGTTCGTTATCCCAATTTAACTATGATAAGCATCACAGCAAGGCTGCGTGCATCCAGAGCCCTGGAGATTGATGTGGGGTAAACATTAAAGGGATTGCTAGCGGGATGCGGACGGCTACAGTTCAGATAAGAAATCAAATAGCAGTGTTGTTGTTGTTGTTGTGTGTAAATGAACCGTTGTGTGTGTGTGTGTGTGTGTGTGTGTGTGTGTGTGTGTGTGTGTGTGTGTGTGTGTGTGTGTGTGTGTGTGTGTGTGTGTGTGTGTGTGTGTGTGTGTGTGTGTGTGTGTGTGTGTGTGTGTGTGTGCGTGCGTGTGTGGACAGAAGCAGCATGGACACTCAAAAGACTATGTCTCTGGCGTTACCAGTACCCTGTCTCCTGTCTGTACTGTAGCCTGCTTGGTGCCCTTGCACTTGGCTGCTGGTGGGTATCACCTTGCGTAACCAAAGCACACACTTGCTCGCTCTCTCTCCCCCAAATCCCTAATGTGAGGATCCTGGACTGCTCCTTCGAACAAACGAGTGAAATGAATCCCTTAAAACACTCCTCGAGTTCCTTTGCCCCTCTCCCCAAGTCTCCAAGTGGATGATTCCTGTAATTCCCAGCTGCTTCAAGGTCATTGTTTCTCCATGTCAGACAGAGAGAGAAGAAAGAAAGAGCAGAAGGGAGGGAGGAATGAAGGGAGGGAGAGAGGTAGGAAGGGAGGAATGAGTGCATCCTCCACTCGCTCCTCGATTTCCTCAGTCTCTCCAGGCCTGAATAAAGGCCATCTCATAAATCGCCACGGCAACCATCAGTCACACCCTGTCGCCAACCGGCGATGAGTGATGACCAATGTTGCTTCTCCATTGTGGAAGTGTGCGCTACGCCCTAGCGCTCCTGGCCATCCCAGGCAACAACACCATTTGAACTCTCTGTATGTGCTATTACCAATCGTTAGAATTTCTAACCCCTCAGGAAGGCTAAAGTGCTTTTACCACTGGCAGGTGGACAATGGGTGATATTCTTATGAAGTGACAAGTTGAGTAATGTGGGGTTTTAAATAAGTGGAGTCATTGTTGCCGGGGTTACATATTTGAACCCAAGGAACTGGCTCCAAGCTCCCTGGTGAGTGAATTGCTTCACACCAATGGAAGTCTAAGTGGCGATAGGGTTCGTCTCAGAAGGTAACAGCCGAATGTCTCCTCTAATGGCCATCTAAAATATCTCAGTCTTCATGACGAACTGACCAGTCTTAATCCTTAATGAGAGAAATGCCATTAGAGGTATACACTCCCGTAGAGAGGACGGTGTGCAATTCTGAGGAGAAAAGCTAAAAAGGAGCTATCCACTATGAGAGTCCATGATGTGAAAGCAAGCCATGTGGAATGGTGGGATATTTATGGCTTTGTGTGCAGGCAGGGCTCATGGCAGCCTGTGGCAGGTGTTGGATGAAGGAGACCCTGTAAGATGTGGAGAGCCTGGAGCTGCCTGGTGACCCGGACAGCACCACCCTGGGCCCAGTCTTCCAGTAGATTGGCTGGAGATTACTTGGCAGTCAAACGGGGCTATTTCTGTTTTTAAAGCTTAATTTACTGCTGCTGGCTGGTGACAAATGGCCAATATCTGACCTCTCAGGCTTGCCATTTTCCACTTTCACATGGAGTTTTCACTTCACATCTAAAAATATTGACGCTTGAAATAACAAACCACCTCCACGCTCCCTCAGTGTGAGAGGAAAATAAACCCATTGAAAGGCACTGGTTGGCTAAAGACCCAACAACTGAAGAAGTCTATGAATAAATACAGCCATGCTGTGAGAATTGGATGATACAGCCCACCAAACGCCTTCCCTGGGTTTCTTGTGGTACAGACCAAAAGTGAGAGGCAGAGAGATGCATGCTGTCTCATAAAAACAGGGTGAAACACTCTTTCTTCGGAGTGGGAGAGGAGGAGAGGAGGAGAGGAGGTGTGCCAGGGGATCAGTGCCAGCCAGACTTGCAGCAAAACTTGTCACACGTCTTGTCTTACAGCACTGGGCGGGGGGGCGAATAGCGCTACAGGGGGGATTACATGGGGGGGAAAGGGGATATGGGGAGAGAGGGAGGTGGGTTGGGAGACGCACATGGATTGGACTGTTCACACTGTTCCATAAAAGGGGAGAAGTCCAGAGGAGAGTCAGAGGATGGGTGGGGTTTAGGCCTGGGGTACTAAGGGTCAGAGGGGGGTGTGGAGGCCTGGGGTACTAAGGGTCAGAGGGGGGTGGGGTGGAGGCCTGGGGTACTAAGGGTCAGAGGGGGGTGGGGTGGAGGCCTGGGGTACTAAGGGGGGGATTAGGAGGTCTGGAGTACCAAGGGTCAGGGGGGGTGGAGGTCTGGAGTACTAAGAGTCAGGGGGGGTGGAGGTCTGGAGTACTAATGTTCAGAGGGGGTGTGGGGAGGGGGGGGGGTCTGGAGTACCAAGGGTCAGGGGGGGTGGGGTGGAAGTCTGGAGTACTAAGGTTCAGAGGGGGGGTGGGGGGAGTTCTGGAGTACTAAGGGTCGGGGGGGGGGGGGGGGTGGAGGTCTGGAGTACTAAGGGTCGGGGGGGGGGGGGGTGGAGGTCTGGAGTACCAAGGGTCAGAGGATGGGTGGGGTGGAGGTCTGGAGTACCAAGGGTCAGAGGATGGGTGGGGTGGAGGCCTGGTGGAGTATTAAGGGTCGGGGGGTGGAGGCCTGGAGTACTACGGGTCAGAGGAGGGGTGGGGTGGAGGTCTGGAGTACCAAGGGTCAGAGGATGGGTGGGGTGGAGGCCTGGAGTATTAAGGGTCGGGGGGGTGGAGGCCTGGAGTACTACGGGTCAGAGGAGGGGTGGGGTGGAGGTCTGGAGTACCAAGGGTCAGAGGATGGGTGGGGTGGAGGCCTGGGGTAATAAGGGTCAGAGGGGCGGTGGGGTGGAGGTCTGGAGTACCAAGGGTCAGAGGATGGGTGGGGTGGAGGCCTGGGGTAATAAGGGTCAGAGGGGCGGTGGGGTGGAGGTCTAAGGTACCAAGGGTCAGAGGATGGGTGGGGTGGAGGCCTGGAGTATTAAGGGTCGGGGGGGTGGAGGCCTGGAGTACTAAGGGTCAGAGGAGGGGTGGGGTGGAGGTCTGGAGTACCAAGGGTCAGAGGATGGGTGGGGTGGAGGCCTGGAGTATTAAGGGTCAGAGGAGGGGTGGGGTGGAGGTCTGGAGTACCAAGGGTCAGAGGATGGGTGGGGTGGAGGCCTGGGGTAATAAGGGTCAGAGGGGCGGTGGGGTGGAGGTCTGGTGGAGTATTAAGGGTCGGGGGGTGGAGGCCTGGAGTACTAAGGGTCAGAGGGGCGGTGGGGTGGAGGCCTGGTGGAGTATTAAGGGTCGGGGGGTGGAGGCCTGGAGTACTAAGGGTCAGAGGAGGGGTGGGGTGGAGGTCTGGAGTACCAAGGGTGAGGGGGTGCTGTTGATGATGATGATGAGGATGGTAATGATGATGGTGACGAAGATGATGATGCCTTTATTTGTATCCATTAGGAAATGATTTCTGTCACACAGTCACACAGCATACCAATGCATACATATCTCTGTGATCACTCTCAATGCTTCAATGCTTCAAAACCATCAGAGCAAAAACTCTCTATAATATCACAAAGCTGCCTTTAGAATCATCAAGTTCCATTTCACAGTGATGTAAAATGTATTCAATTATATGAAAATGTAGGTCAAGGTCAAATGTGGCACAGTCAAAGTCACAGAGGACAGGATGGGGGTTCCCAAACTTTTTTGGTATCAAAAAACTCCAGCATGTAAAGAAACGGCCAATCAACAGCCAATGTTAACTTATTAATCGAGGCTATGACAGTCTTTTAGAAATCAGTCGGACAGTATTTCAATCTAAAGGAAATATGGTTTGAAGTGACTGAAATGCATCAGAAAGGTATTGGGAAGTTCACAAGATCACCAGGCTATAGTTTTGGATGATCTTCCTTGTAGAAAATAACATCATTATTACATGTCCTACACGGCTTGTGGACATAGTAGAGTCTTTCAGACAGACTTTCAGTGATGGGGTCAAAATGTGTGTGTGTGTGTGTTCTACCTGTTCTGACAGATCACCTCAAGTTTCCACAAGTGAGAGGGTGCTCCATTCTCATCACATGCCCTGGGATGGGCCTGACTGCACAATTAGGTGAGACTGAGGAGCAAACACACACACACACACACACACACAGGTCATCCAGGAACACAAGGAACGAGTTCAGCTTTCCTGACTCGCTCCTCTCCCATCCTCTCACTGTGGAATACATTACTTCATCATTACGGGGCGGAGTGCGGCTGACAGCATCTGTCTCAAATAAAAAGTGATCCCATTGATGGGTAATCATCTTGGTCTTCTGGTTTATTCTGGGTGACAGCTCATCCCCCTTCTCCCTCATTTACAGCGAGACAATGCGTCCGTACATGTTCAAGAGGTAATAGCTACATGTCATGTTCCTGCTTTATCCTCAGCGTTTAGTGAGACTTGGCCCCTGTTCAGGGTTGCGTTTGACTAGACTGAAAAGTACACACCGAGCCACTTTGAGTCATTCTAAGCGCGTAGTGTTAACATTTCCCCGAGCACTTAAACATTTGCCCTCTGGTTTAATGTCTATTGATTCGTCTTCCCTGTTTAATACATATAAAACACACTGTTATTAAACAGTGCCGACTGAAGTCGGTGCCAAGCCATAGGGAAAATATAGAAGTTGGCCAGCAGACAAGGATTCCCAGAATTAAACCGTTAACTATTGAAAAGAAGCATCCCCTTTCTGAGAACGGTTTGCTGTGTAGGTTGGCACCGTTTGCCATTAGAACGCAGTGAAGGAGGAGGCATTTTGGAGAAAGATCCCTTGGACTCCTTGAAGTCATCATTTAGCAAAACCCCTTTAGTGTAGGCCTAATCCCTCCTCTCTCAATGATATACAAACCAAGGCTATAATACTGTTAAGAATATAATACTATAATATAATACTGATATAATAATTAATATAATTAGTAATTAATATAATATAATAACTAATATAATAAAATATAATAAAATACTAATATAATAAATAATAATATATTATATTATTATCATATAATAATATAATACTATATATAATACTGTTAAGAAGTCAGCGATATGTCAACAATGGTCTCCTGCTCACTCGTCTCCACAGGGCTGGGGCTGTGGCACTGCCGATGCCAGGATATATCAATGAGCAACTCTATGACTCCTGGTTGGAGTTGGATAGGATGTACGACCAGAGGGTGACAGACCGGGGCAGTAATGGCCTTGTCACAGTGACAAACGGTGCAGCGTTGCTATTGAGTCATTCTCACGAAACTGACATTTGACCAACAAATTCTCAAGTGTCATTTTCACAAACTTTCCTCTTGGATCACTGAGATTAGGATCTGTATTTAGCTATTTCATAATTATTATGATGTTTTTTCATCCGATTTGATGCATTTTACTACAATTGCCACAAAATACCAAAACAGTCCAAAAAAGTGAAACAAATCAAGTTCTAATATTTTTTAACATTGCTCCCCTAATGAAAAGGCCTGATTTAAACATTACACTGAAATTACAAATATTTTAAATTAAATTATAAAATTATAATACAATTAAATTAGACTTTTTCCCCAATTTGAGCTTTTTAGTCGTTTCGGTAATGAGAAGGCCAAGTGGGGTAAAGGGAGTGTTGGAGAATCAGAACCTCATTTTGAAGGCATTGAAGCGAATAAATTAACTAAACCTCTACTTCTCCTCTAGATGATGCATCATGGGGGAATACAAGTTTATTTAAAAACTGATTGGAGTTTTTACAGGAACTTGAAAAAGTGTCATGGTAATGAAACATGTCCACAGACACTGTGTTTGTACGTAATAAAGATTATAGTTTAACGTAAACTAGTATACCATTTTTATGATTTATGGACAAACTACAGAAACATATTTTGTGTTTCATTCAAATAAGTTAGGTTTTTCTAAAGTAAAATTGTATAAAATGACCTGAGAATTTAATCTGGATGCATTTCAGTAATGACAGTTTGGGGTGAAAATGTTAAATGTATTTCAAATAAGACATCTTAGTCCTCAGAATACTAGTTGATTTTTGCAGATGCATCTTTACACAATCCCCCTATTATGAGAGCACTGGGTTAAGTGTAAAACAATGCCACTGTGGTAGTGCACCGTGTCATTGGACTCCACAGGCCATAATCACCTCTATTTGGAAGGGTTAGGAGAGAGGACTATAAAACTTGACCTTTGCTTGGACGCTAGTGATTCTCGTGGGGCCAGAGACCTTCCATTCCTATCCTGACAGGTTGAAACCTCCCTGATGACACTATGTAGACAGGAGGAACAGTATACAGCCACAGTCCCAGCTACAGGCGTGGATAATATGTAGGCAGGAGGACAGTATACAGCCACAGTCCCAGCTACAGGCTTGGATAATATGTAGACAGGAGGAACAGTATACAGCCACAGTCCCAGCTACAGGTTTGGATAATATGTAGGCAGGAGGAACAGTATACAGCCACAGTCCCAGCTACAGGCTTGGATAATATGTAGGCAGGAGGACAGTATACAGCCACAGTCCCAGCTACAGGCTTGGATAATATGTAGGCAGGAGGAACAGTATACAGCTACAGTCCCAGCTACAGGCTTGGATAATATGTAGGCAGGAGGAACAGTATACAGCCACAGTCCCAGCTACAGGCTTGGATAATATGTAGGCAGGAGGAACAGTATACAGCCACAGTCCCAGCTACAGGCTTGGATAATATGTAGACAGGAGGAACAGTATACAGCCACAGTCCCAGCTACAGGCTTGGATAATATGTAGGCAGGAGGACAGTATACAGCCACAGTCCCAGCTACAGGCTTGGATAATATGTAGGCAGGAGGAACAGTATACAGCCACAGTCCCAGCTACAGGCTTGGATAATATGTAGACAGGAGGAACAGTATACAGCCACAGTCCCAGCTACAGGCTTGGATAATATGTAGGCAGGAGGACAGTATACAGCCACAGTCCCAGCTACAGGCTTGGATAATATGTAGGCAGGAGGAACAGTATACAGCCACAGTCCCAGCTACAGGCTTGGATAATATGTAGGCAGGAGGACAGTATACAGCCACAGTCCCAGCTACAGGCGTGGATAATATGTAGGCAGGAGGACAGTATACAGCCACAGTCCCAGCTACAGGCGTGGATAATATGTAGGCAGGAGGAACAGTATACAGCCACAGTCCCAGCTACAGGCTTGGATAATATGTAGGCAGGAGGAACAGTATACAGCCACAGTCCCAGCTACAGGCTTGGATAATATGTAGGCAGGAGGACAGTATACAGCCACAGTCCCAGCTACAGGCTTGGATAATATGTAGGCAGGAGGACAGTATACAGCCACAGTCCCAGCTACAGGCTTGGATAATATGTAGGCAGGAGGAACAGTATACAGCCACAGTCCCAGCTACAGGCTTGGATAATATGTAGGCAGAAGGAACAGTATGGCCACAGTCCCAGCTACAGGCTTGGATAATATGTAGGCAGGAGGACAGTATACAGCCACAGTCCCAGCTACAGGCGTGGATAATATGTAGGCAGGAGGATGAGTATACAGCCACAGTGCCAGCTACAGGCTTGGATAATATGTAGGCAGGAGGAACAGTATGGCCACAGTCCCAGCTACAGGCTTGGATAATATGTAGGCAGGAGGACAGTATACAGCCACAGTGTAACGGATTTCCTCTTCGTCTGAAGAGGAGTAGCAAGGATCGTACCAATGTGCAGCGTGGTAAGTGTCCATAATGAGATATTTAATAAATCAACAGAACACTTAACAAAAGTACAAACAAACAAACAACCGAAACAGTCCCGTATGGTACAGACACAGGAAACAACCACCCACAAAACACAATAGAAAACAGGCTATCTAAATATGGCTCCCAATCAGAGACAACGACTGACACCTGCCTCTGATTGAGAACCATACTAGGCCAAACACATAGAAATATGACAACAGAACAAAACATAGAAAAAACAACATAGAATGCCCACCCCAACTCACGCCCTGACCAACTAAAATAAAGACATAAAAAAGGAACTAAGGTCAGAACGTGACACACAGTCCCAGCTACAGGCTTGGATAATATGTAGGCAGGAGGAACAGTATACAGCCACAGTCCCAGCTACAGGCTTGGATAATATGTAGGCTGGGGGAAGGGGTGAGGAATGGGGGGGGGGGGGGGGGGGGGGGGGGGGGGGGGGGGTTAGGAAATTGAGAGAATTAAGGGGGAAGAGGAATTGGGGATGAGGGGGATGTATTCACAGTCACACTGTGACACCGCATCTGAAAAAATCTGCTCATAGAGTTGTTTTACCCATGATAACTTACAAAAGGAATTCTGGGCTTCTCGGAAAGAATCCAGTCCTTGGATTTGTCCATTCTTGTCGTTAACTCTAGATGGGGCAAGGCTATAAATACTGAGTTGCTGGATTTTTGACCTTATAAGCCAAGTCTTCTCAGAGACTTCTTGTGAAACATACACATCACAGACTGCTAGGGAAGGAAATAGCTCAGTTTGTCTCTCTCTCTCTTTCATTTAGTCTCTCTAAGTCATGGCCAAGAATATCCTAACCAATCTGAGGTTCTGAACAAGAGAGAACACATGCTACCTTCACAGAGAGACAGACAGAGAGAGAGACAGAGAGAGAGACAGAGACAGAGACAGAGACAGAGACAGAGACAGAGACAGAGAGAAAGAGAGAGAGAGAGAGAGAGAGAGACAGACAGACAGACAGACAGACAGACAGACAGACAGACAGACAGACAGACAGACAGACAGAGGCAGACATAACATTACAGCATCACACCTCAGACTCCCGAGAGTCCTGAGAGAGAAAAGAGAAAATAAATACATTTGCGATCAGCTCATAGTAAATGTTAAGAGACGATGTCACTAGCAGGAAAAAGACTCATTATCTCCACAGCTCTGGCCTAATCGCTCACGGCAGATCTGAGGCTCCCTCGGCTGAGCATGTCAGAGTCGCTGCCTTGATCTGTCCAACGACGCATTGTTTGTTCGTGACTGTCGACATGCCGCTGCCCTGATGTCTGTCCAGAACCCTGGCGAGGCAGGCTGAGTGGATCTAATGGATCTGCTGAGAGACAGCGGAGAAATAAGTATGACGTGGTTAGTCCATAGCACGCAAAGAGGCGGAGCAATAACGTCGGCCATTTTGTACCTTACACTAGGGGTTCCCAAGCTTTTCCCCCCTGGGACCCCTATTTCACATATCTCACAGTTGATGCATTTCATGCCACCTCTCAAATCAAGTAAGGCCCAACGACCCTCCCGGTAAACTGTGAGGGGTTGGGAACCACTGCCGTTGAGAGACCACTATCTCCCCCTTGTTGCAAAATGCACTCCAGTCATTCATTTGGTATCTTCACCACCACCACTGTGTGTGAGGGGGTGGTGATGGTGGTGTGGCGGACAGGGGTGAAAGGTGGTGTCTCCTGCCCAGCAACGGTAGTGGTATTCTGGGACATCCCTGCCATGGCCCTCAGGGTCTCACTCCCACACACCCAGGATGCAATGTGTTTGGACTGTGAGTTACAACCCACCCTAACACCCATCGACAGCCAGCGTGGGCCGTCAGACAGAGGCCAAGGTTGCACCCTAAATGGCTCCCTATTCCCTATATAGTGCAATACTTCCTTATAGAGTGCGCTACATAGGGATCTGGTCAAAAGTAGTGCACTATGTAGGGAATAGGGTGTCATTTGGGACTCAACTCAACTGTAGCGTCAGTGGACATTGGCCAGCTCATAGAGAGGATTCAGGTGTTACAGGAGTATAAAGGGGTTTGCATACATAGGTTCGCTTGAAAATCGAGAAAAAACGATCAATATTACTGTTTGTCCCTCTTTAGATGCCATAGCCAGTACACTTCCTCAAAATAGTCCAAATTAATCTAAAATGGCTCAAGAAATCTGCAATTAATTTAGACGTTTTTGCCAAGGTCTTAGTCGCACAATTTTACATCTAACTGCAAACACTTCATTGAAGAATCCCTACTGTTGACCAATCACAGACTTAGGGGCATAGACTTTGGCTAGTGAACTTCGACGAGATTCAATAAAAAAAATGGTGTGCTTGACCAGCCGAAAAAACCCCTGTCGAACGCTGCCGAACACCAAATTGAACAAAAACGTCATAACACATGTCATAATATATAGTGCATTCGGAAAGTATTCAAACCCCTTCACTTTTTCCCCATTTTATTACGTTACAGCCTTATTATAAAATTGATTAAATTATCTCTGTCTGTCTGTCTGTCTGTCTGTCTGTCTGTCTGTCTGTCTGTCTGTCTGTCTGTCTGTCTGTCTGTCTGTCTGTCTGTCTGTCTGTCTGTCTGTCTCGCTGTCTGTCTCGCTGTCTGTCTCGCTGTCTGTCTGTCTCTCTGGCTGTCTGTCTGTCTCTCTGGCTGTCTCGCTGGCTGTCTGTCCCTCTCTCTCTGTCCATCTGTCTGTCTCTCTCACTGTTCTCATTGACTGAGAAATCCCACCCTCATTGAACATTGATAATGGTAAAAACATTTATATATTACAAAAAGCACACGACACCTCAAACAATGTGCTTAGAAAGTGCAATAGCGGTTTGACATCTACGCCATCCAATTAGCTGGATGCTACATTGAGAGATCCATGGGAGGCGAAGCAAAAGCTAACTGGAGTCAGTGCCTCTGAGAGCAACACACACTCTCATTACAAATCACTAATGAGAAGCGGGCAGGAGGACACAAGACTGTGAGATAGCAAGATAGTCGCTAGACAGCGCGAAGAGGAGCTGCTATAGTGATCTGTTCTGGAGTGCCAGGAGAAGAGGGAGGACAAGTTCTGCGTCCTGAATGGCACCCTATTCTACTATATAGTGCACCCTATGGGCCCCTGGTCAAAGCTAGTGCACTGTATATATGAATAGGGTGCCATTTGGCACGCAGGCCAGCTGTGTAATAGACATGGATACAGATGGGGGCCCCTCCACTTCCCTGTCGAATGTCTCATTGGTGTTGATAGCCACTCAGATGGAGTGGACCTAGAGCTCAGTGAGAGACCCTCTAACAAGAGTCACTCCAGCACTGTGCTAAAGGGACTTCTAGACTGCGTCCCAAATGAAAACCTATTCTTTATATAGTACCCTATGTTCCCCAGTCAAAAGTAGTGCACTATATAGGGCATAGGGTGCTATTTGGGACGCAGCTATAACAAGAGAAATTCACGGTTCAGGCAGTGTGTTTGGCTGTGAATGGAGTGAATAGCACAATTGTCTGAGGAGGGAGGGGATACGAAGGTGCTGGAGTGAAAAGGGTATATTTACATGCTGAGAGTGTTGTGAATGTAGCTAGACACAGAACAACGTTTATACCTGATACTGTCGTTAGTAGAACAGTACAGCTGTCAGACACAGAACAACGTTTATACCTGATACTGTCGTTAGTAGGACAGTACAGCTGTCAGACACAGAACAACGTTTATACCTGATACTGTCGTTAGTAGGACAGTACAGCTGTCAGACACAGAACAACGTTTATACCTGATACTGTCGTTAGTAGGACAGTACAGCTGTCAGACACAGAACAATGTTTATACCTGATACTGTCGTTAGTAGAACAGTACAGCTGTCAGACACAGAACAACGTTTATACCTGATACTGTCGTTAGTAGGACAGTACAGCTGTCAGACACAGAACAACGTTTATACCTGATACTGTCGTTAGTAGGACAGTACAGCTGTCAGACACAGAACAATGTTTATACCTGATACTGTCGTTAGTAGGACAGTACAGCTGTCAGACACAGAACAACGTTTATACCTGATACTGTCGTTAGTAGGACAGTACAGCTGTCAGACACAGAACAACGTTTATACCTGATACTGTCGTTAGTAGGACAGTACAGCTGTCAGACACAGAACAACGTTTATACCTGATACTGTCGTTAGTAGGACAGTATAGCTGTCAGAGGAGAACATGTAGCAGAATGTATTTGGTAAGACTTGTAGTTACTAAGTGGTTACTATGTAGCTACATGTTAATACAACGCTACTACAGTTATTACTGTGTAGTAACATACAGGTATGGGGACAGATTAAGGCAAAGTGTTACCATGTTTTTTTACTCCATAAACTGGTCATGTAAAGCAATGCTATTTTGAGAGGAATCACAGTATTGCTTGAAATCAGATATAAATGAATTGCAGAAAGACGGCTATGGAAAAAGTAGTGAGGAGATATAGACAGCGGTCTTTGAAATTCTATCTGTGTGACAGATTACATTTGAAGCCTGTGATGTCTTCAGTGCTGTTTGTCCACTACTAACCTAACGTAGCAGGCGTATAAGAAACGCCTGAAACTAGATGCTCTACATACTGGTCTTGACAAGAAGAAACAACCTGTCGGGGGAGGTTCTCTTCTGCACTGTTCAACCAATCCAGTAAATGTGGAGGAGGGGTTAAGATGGAGTGTCGCCTTGTTAACGTCCAATAGTGGAAGTTGCCTCGGAGGCTCTCTTTTCCTTTCAGCAGAGGCTAGCTGACTACAGTAGTCAAACGTATATTTCTGGGTGGCCGAAGGGAAAAATATCCTTTTGTGTCCTTCAACTAAAGTCTGACTGACACGTTCAGCTTACTACAGCAGGACTTCCAACGGACTTTCCCTAGAGAAAGCTCAAAAGTTTCATCTCCTCAGAGAGAGAGAGAGAGAGAGTTTGCCCAGTTCCTGAAGAAGGATCCAAAAAAAGGAGCTACCTCTGACAGGGGCGGTCTGACCTGATGGATCACCACAGCAACCAAAGACCGGGTTACCGGGGGAACAGGGTAAACTGGAGACATTACACTAAAGTCCAACATGGCTGAAATGGGCTTACACCAGTGATGAGTTTGTACAAGAGACGCTATAGTAAATATCATTATAAAAGGTGCCCTTCTCGAAACGTTTATTTCATTGCGCTCTGACATATTTGTGGGGGTGTACTGTGGACATCTCAAATTCACTTTAAATTCCTTATCATACCTTTCCCAGCTATCCCGTCTCACTCCCAGCCTCCAAAACAGGCTGCCAGGGTTAAAGGACAGCGTATCATCATGGCTCGCCTACAAGAGGGAGGTGGAGGATTAAAAAGCCCTGTGGTTCAGCCTCATGTGTATTTAAAAACACTTCCTTTTTATAATTACTCTGAGGAGCGCCAGTGATTGCATCCAAAATGGCACCCTATTCCCTGTGTAGTGCACTACTTTTGACCAGAGCCCTATGCCATTTGGGACGTAGCCTTAAGAAACAGCATATGCCAAGAAGCATTAGTAGCTGGCACGCATCTGGTTAGATAAATCCTCTCACACGCTGTGGAATATTTTTTGTCCAACAAGGCTTGGAATTAATGGAAACGGTGCGCTTCGCTAATGTCAGGCGTGGCCGACAGGGTCAATCTCTCACGGCTCGAGCAACATTGGAATCAGGCTGTTAAAATGGCCCTAGCCTACAGTGCCTGACAGTACTGCTCTGGACCCATCTATCTGGTTTCCTCATTCACCTCAACTCCTGTGGAAGTGCATCAAATGAATTAGCGTGTTATCAGTTGGGAGTAATGCTTCATCCAGATGCTTTTTAGCCATTCTACTACAGGGAGAGGAGCCATGGTGCTGATCTCAAGTCAGAATGTGTCAAGAAAAGGAACGCTTAAAGGGGCATGTTGCTGATCTCAAGTCAGAATGTGTCAAGAAAAGGAATGCTTAAAGGGACAATCAGCAGTTGCAACATCCATTTTTGGGACTCATAAATGAATGATATGTAGGCATCAATTGTTGAAGAATATAACTTCTAAATGTCTCGAGTTTAACAGTGTTAACAGAACCCAAAATATAAGCATGTTGTATTTCAATGTTTGTAAACAGTCTTTTTAATTTAATTTTATTTAACCTTATTTTACTAGGCAAGTCAGTTAAGAACAAATTCTTCTTTACATAATAGTAAATGTCAACAAACACTATATAGCCTCAAAACATGGTTACAACTCTAATTTTGATAAGGCCAGTCCTTGCTTCCATAGCTCTGTCTATGAATTTGAGAGTGGTTACATTTCTCCAGGTCCATGATTGTTGCTTTAAGGAAGATGGTGGTACAGAACAATGAGATGTGCTGTCGTTAAGCTTCACCACATTGGAAATAACCACATTTAACAGTTTCATGTGTTATCCTGTGGGATTTCTTTGTACTTTTTAAACTGTACGATCAATCAATCAAGTATTATTTGTCAGTTTTCTATTCTGCTGTTTGTAAATGAACAAATTGTTCTTCTTCAGTCCCCTCCCCTCCTACACCAAAGACTGTTGAAGGGCATGTGTATTTTTGCGAGGACAAGCTTTATACGTGTGTGGTCAGCTGCCTTGCAAACTAACAGGACATGAGGTAGGCGTCTGAGTTTTTTTACCCCTGCTTTTCAGTCAAAGTCCAAAGGTCAAAAAGCATCCTCAATTAAAGTGTGTGTGTGTGCTGGCTTCACACAGAAAAACATTTGAAGTACATTTCTCCCAGAAATCTCTCAAAATGATCAAGCAAATCATTTGTTATTGATTGAGTCACAGTGCAGTGGGTGAAAAATTTACCTCTTGGGCCCACCGAGCGAGAGAACCTCTCTCAAGCCCAGAGATTTCCCCCGCTGCTTGTATTTTCTGAATGCTACTTTATCGTTACGACTTCGCTCAATAGTGCTCCACAAAAACATTGCCCCCTGGGAACCTATTCAGAGGGGCGAGAAGAGCAAAAAGGTCACTCAGTGTTAGACTCAGAGCAGGGTCCATACTCAGTGGTAGTGGACGCCAGGGGGGCTGGCTTAAGAAATCTGCCACCCGCCCTGTGGGGCGGGACCGCCCGTCTTGGCGGTTTACTACACTTTGTGTAAGGCCCATTTACAATGTGGCGGCCATTACTGTTGCTCTCCAAAGTGCCTCTTCATTTGACACGTGTCTCTTTCTGAGCCAAAACAATTGTGTCTCTCCTCCCTTCAGCAATTTAGAGGATGACCCTCTGATGATCCTAACCTGTCAATCACCCAGCCACCTCCTGTTTCTCTGTCTTCTGATTGTAATATAAAGTCAATATAAAGTGTTATGGGCCGACAATGGTATCAGTGGGTTGAATGAATCGAGCTTGTAATTTAAAGGTGGCACGCTCTAATGCCTAAGGGGCCCTTGAGCTTGCCAATAAATGTTTATGGCACTGTGTTAGTGCCGCAAGACCCCAGGTCGAGCCAATTTGCTAAAGGAGGAAAACAATCCTTCCATTAACAGGTAATGTGAAGTATTATGTGGATTATAATTAATGGACATTTTTGAAGGGGTTAATACATTTTTCGTAAGGGAAAATCAAGTCTTCAGAAGCCGTTTTAAACCTCAAATACACTACAAGTTGTACATTTCATGAAGGTTATCCTGAACTGTATTAAAGGGAGAGGATTATTAGTGACCTCCCCCCAGGTCCATGTAGGCTCCTGCATGTCTGCACGGCTGTTCCCATAAACACCTCTTTCTTCCTTTTTACACGTTTATCTATTTCTCCCCATGTTATTCACTATTTTTTTTTATTCAGGGGAGCCCAATCGAGACCAGAGCCTCATTTCCAATGGTGCCCTGAGGACGTAAAAGAAAATATAAAACTACAAGATACAAGATACAATAACAGGTACATTACATTAGAACATCACAAACATCACAGGCATCATAAACAAGTTATTAAAGTCAATCAATCAAAACAATTGCACACCTCGGTGAACACGTTTATCATCAGTGTTTTAAACTGTCCTAGTGGCACCAGGCAATCCAAATGTAATGAATTTTGTAAGCGATTCACCCCCAAAATAAATAAAAAATACGGATATATCTAGTTCTGTGGAGACTCGAGGAACCTCAAGAGTAACCAGCCCTGTGAATGGGTTTGGCATCTCATGTTTCATACTTTAACAACAAAGTCAGACTTTAATGAGGACCAGCCAACTTACGGGACTTTAATGAGGACCAGCCAACTTACGGGACTTTAATGAGGACCAGCCAACTTACGGGACTTTAATGAGGACCAGCCAACTTACGGGACTTTAATGAGGACCAGCCAACCTTTTGATAAGGGTGCAGCGATGAGTATTAAAACTGTTACTTGTGATAAAACGAAGGGCGCCATTGTAGACAGAATCCAAAGTTTTAAATGGTGTCACCATAGTCAAGAACTGTCAGGAAAGTTGACTGTACAATCTGCTTCCTGCTATTGAGAGAGAGGCAATATCTATTTCTAAAAAAGAATCCCACTTTAAATCTTAGCTTTTTAGCAAATTCATTAAGAAGTTTTTTAAACATCAAATCTTTATCAATTCAAATGCCCAGATGTTTATAGGTGGGAACCCCATCGATGAGAGGACCATCCAATGAATGAAAATGTAGTCCATCTGAAATGTTTTGTTGAGAATTAGAGAACAACATGTATTTAGTCTTGCCGACACAACACAGCTTGCCTCCCAAATGGTGCCCTATTCCCTATATAGTGCACTACTTTTGGCCAGGGCCCATAGGGTCCATTTGGGACAAACCCAGATTCTACTCCCACTTACAGTGCATTCGGGAAGGATTCAGACCCCTTCTTTTTTTCAACATTTTGTTACGTTACAGCCTTATTCTGAAAATGTATTCAATATTTTTTTTCTCATCATTCTACATACATACAGTGGGGAGAACAAGTATTTGATAGTATTTAACCTGGTCAAGAACTACAGGAAACATATGAACTCTGTAATTGCAAACAAAGGTTTCTGTACCAAATATTAAGTTCTGCTTTTCTGATGTATCAAATACTTATGTCATGCAATAAAATGCAAATTAATTACTTAAAAATCATACAATGTGATTTTCTGGATTTTTGTTTTAGATTTCGTCTCTCACAGTTGAAGTGTACCTATGATAAAAAATTACAGACCTCTACATGCTTTGTAAGTAGGAAAACCTGCAAAATCGGCAGTGTATCAAATACTTGTTCTCCCCACTGTACATACAAAGTGAAAACAGGTTTTTAGAAATGTTTGACATTTTATGGAGAACAACTCCCTGAAATATCTAAGTATTCAGACCCTTTGCTATGAGACTTGAAATTGAGCTCAGGTGCATCCTGTTTCCATTGATCATCCTTGAGAAGTTTCTACATCTTGATTGGAGTCCACCTGTGGTAAATGTAATTGATTGGACATGATTTGGAAAGGCACACACCTGTCTATATAAGGTACCACAGTTGACAGTGCATGTCAGAGCAAAAACCAAGCCATGAGGTCGAATAAATTGTAGAGGTCCGAAACAGGATTGGGTCGAGGCACAGATCTGAGGAAGGGTACCAAAACATTTCGGCAGCATTGAAGGTCCCCAAGAACACAGTGGCCTCCATCATTCTTAAATCGAATGCACTGTAGACTTAGGGTTCCAAGTGAAGGCAAGCCACACTCAGGGGACAGATATCCAATGAATAAGACAAGGACCTTAAAGGATATTGCCAAAAATAGTTCACCCTCTACGGATCCCATTGCATATGGCTAAACCCCATCTATCAGGATTTATTTACCATACTCAATCAGATGCTGAGGACTCAATATCCTGCCACCACACCCACCCAGAACATTAGATTATATAGATGTGCATAGATCATAGATGTCCACCCCAAATTGAATTCTATTTTCCAAATCTGACCAAAAGAGGTCCGGGAAAGATCGTGGAAATCAGCCCTCCAGAAAATCACGTGTGAACAGTGATTAGAGCTGGGACGATAAAATGAAAATTATTGACACTGACTATAACGACCACTTATCATGGGCATTTTGCTGATATTGCTCATTACGATAAGTAGCCTATACTAGAGAAATGTGAAGTTTGAAATGAAATAAGAGTGCTGATGTGGGTGATTGTTAATGGGACAATTGATAGCTACAACATTCAAACAAGTAGCAGTAGTTTAAAGGGTAGTTAAAAAGATCTGTGGTTGACATTAATGTTGTAAATGTATGATTATATTTATCATTATTGTATTAATTCAGGCAATTTATTGCAATATGGATTTTTTTTTATAGATATGCTAAAGAGCCCATCTTTACACACAAGTACACACAAGTAGACTAGAAATGCATGCTGGGCTGGTTAAAATCCCTGCCTCCACTTCAAGCACCATGGAATGTGACTATGTGGGTATGAAAACCAACTCTGAACTCAAAATAGTTAGTAAAACAGTTCTATTCCAAAATCTTTATGTGTCAGCTATTTAGGGATGTTTCTGTAGAAGCATAGTGAAATAATGAAAACCAATTGGATGCTAACATTAGCAATGTGCCACATGACAAACTAGGACATCCAAACAGTTGTTTGATTCTCCCTAGGTAATAAAACGGTAGATTGATTCTCCCTAGGTAATAAAACGGTAGATTGATTCTCCCTAGGTAATAAAACAGTAGATTGATTCTCCCTAGGTAAGAAACCGATGGATTGATTCTCGCTAGGTAAGAAAACTATTAAAAACCTATCTAACTGTCCTCTGTCCTACTTCCACACAAAATACAGAAATATCAAACTTTGATTTCACCTTGGATGATGAAATGGCAAACTTGGCCGTGGGCCACAGTCCTCTCCCTCTAATGAGCCGGTTCTCTCTCGGGCTAGAACCTCGATGTATGATGTTCACACATCTGTCTAAAGAACATGGGGGCTGCCTTTGAGGAACAAAGCTACTCATCACAGGCAGCGTGAACATAGATATATCTTCCCTGACACAGATAAGGCTTCTGTCCTGCAAAACCCTGTGGCTCAGACTGACTCCGTACCGGAGCTCCTGATTGTGATCGGTGAAACACAAAACGCACCCGAGCGGGACTCTTCCTGTCAGGGTCAAGAGGGGTCGAGGAGGAGAGGTGGGGGCCCCAGGGGTGTGCTCCAAATGGAGGATTCTTAATAGCGAGGGTGGGGTATCTACCTGGCCTGGATCACTGGACCGTATAGAGGAGAAGAGACAGCCAGGGATAGTGCTGTTACTGTTATACTGTATATTCTCCAGGTTGGATTTTCTAACCCCTGGGTAGTCAAAATAACTGGTCTATACTGTACATGCTCCAGATTGGACCCTAACCCCTGGGTTGTCAAAATAACTGGTCTATACATTCTCCAGGATGGATTCCCTAACCACTGGGTTGTCAAAATAACTGGTCTATACATTCTCCAGGATGGATTCCCTAACCACTGGGTAGTCAAAATAACTGGTCTATACATTCTCCTGGTTGGATTCCCTAACCCCTAGGTAGTCAAAATAACTGGTCTATACATTCTCCTGGTTGGATTCCCTAACCCCTAGGTAGTCAAAATAACTGGTCTATACATTCTCCTGGTTGGATTCCCTAACCACTGGGTAGTCAAAATAACTGGTCTATACATTCTCCAGGATGGATTCCCTAACCACTGGGTAGTCAAAATAACTGGTCTATACATTCTCCAGGATGGATTCCCTAACCACTGGGTAGTCAAAATAACTGGTCTATACATTCTCCAGGATGGATTCCCTAACCACTGGGTAGTCAAAATAACTGGTCTATACATTCTCCAGGATGGATTCCCTAACCACTGGGTAGTCAAAATAACTGGTCTATACATTCTCCAGGATGGATTCCCTAACCACTGGATAGTCAAAATAACTGATCTATACTGTATATTCTCTAGGTTGGATTCCCTAACCCTTGGGGGAGTCAAAGTAACTGGTCTATACTGTGTATTCTCCAGGTTGGATTCCCTAACCCTTGGGGGAGTCAAAATAACTGGTCCATACTGCCCTGTCCTATCGAGATGTGTGACACTGGGAAGCACAATAGAAGCTTTGATCCAGGCTTTTTCCAAATCTGACACTGACAGGGAAAGGACAGTACTTTTCAAGAATCATGTAAATAAATGTTACTACTAGAGGGGAAAACTGGCCAACCATGAAGGGTCTTCTCAACAGTTGATGTCAGCTCTCAGTCTTAATAAAGTGACACCAAGCTCCCATGGCAGTACATCTCAGTCTTAATAAAGTGTCACCAAGCCCCATGGCAGTACAGTAGATCTCAGTCTTAATAAAGTGACACCAAGCCCCATGGCAGTAAGTTAGATCTCAGTCTTAAAAAAGTGACACCAAGCCCCATGGCAATACAGTAGATCTCAGTCTTAAAAAAGTGACACCAAGCCCCATGGCAGTACAGTAGATCTCAGCCTTAATAAAGTGTCACCAAGCCCCATGGCAGTACAGTAGATCTTAGCCTTAATAAAGTGACACATATAGCAGATGGAGAGGGCTTGTCACAATTATACAGTTGATCTGTGCCTGAGAGAGGAACAGCCTATGAATCTGCCCTTTACCATCCTTAGTGGTGCCATAACTTCACTAATACAGCACTGGGATTATTTTTCTCCCCAATTTCGTGATTACGATCTTGTCTCACCGCTGCAACTTTTTGGGGTTTTTGGTTACACAGCTTCCAATTTTTTCACTGTGAGAATATAATATTTATTTCCTTGATTCCTTGCGTCCTCTCCTCACCTCCTTCTTAAAACGCATTGGAGGAGGTTCCAAGGTACTTCCCCAAACTACTTCTTTGATGCATTTTGAGGAAGGCGCGAGGAGAGGGGACACGAGGACGTGAGGAATCAAGGAAATTCCATTGAGATTCTCCCTCCATCTCTGATGGTGTGTCCCTGATCCTTCCTCTGACGTGCAGCGGAGCAGAGATTGACATTCTGATTTCTGCCAGAGGGCAGAGGCAACTCATTGACCCTCTGTGCGACTTGCTTCTTCCCTGAGACGACCTCCAGAGAAGCTTATGTTACATGGGGCCCGTCTCAAATGGCACCCTATTCCCTACAAAGTAAACTATGTTCATATTCTGTATACAGCTTATGGGCCGTGGTCAAAAATAGTGCACTATGCATAGTAAATAGGGTACCATTTGGGATGCACATGTTCAGTCAATACCCAAGCTGACTGGACTTTCACACAGCACCATTTATAAATGTCTTCAAGACACCCACTTGACAGGTAACTAAAATATGTAGATGTACATAATAGGGTCATAGTATATATCAGTATAGCATCCAATTCACTTGAGAAAATACCTCACTGATATGATATATTGCATGGATTGAGTGGTGCAGTTAAACATATAGAAATATTGCATTGTGCCATTAATCAATATCAGGTCAATTACATATAATATAGAAGGCGAGGTTGTCAGTATCCCAACCACTGATCCTGTTGAATTCTTATAAACCTAGGCCCATATTCATAAAAAGTAAGAGAGCTGATTTAGGGTCAGTTTAGACTTTTAAGTCATAATGAATAAGAAGGGGGACCTGATTCTAGAGCAGTACTCTAGGACGATTTGTGAATACAGGCCTAGATCTTATTTAAAAATAATGGGCAAACACATACTGAAGTCCAACTTTAACAACAGCTTTGCTGTTCATACACTGATCACATAATTTGTGTATTAGTAAGGCATCTGCCCTCAATGAACCCATTATCACAGACACCATTTACCCTGGCACACTGCAGAGGGCTGAACGTTTGGTGCTATGATCAATCATCCATTTCAAGCTCTCGCTCTGCCTTTCGGTTTTCTGTACGTCCAAAGTTTAACCGCTTCTCGTCTAATTGGCCACCGAGCTCCGGTTGGCTATATTAAATAATGGGCACCTCTTTCAAGCCACGTCTTTGAACCAATGGAAATGATCAGTGCAGCGAGTTGAAAGTCACATAGTTCATTTCCCAGGATAACTAGGCGTGCAATTAGCATTTGACAAAGATAGGGGAAAAGAAATGGCTTCCTCCAGTATTTGGAGACCTATATTTGGAAGGGGGCGGAAGAGTAATTAATGGACTCTGTGGCTTTTTGCTGCTTTAATCGAACGTGTGGCTATCTGACGGCGAGGCGGACACCCCTGGTCACGAGGAATCTGACGGAGAGGCGGACGGCCCACCCCTGGCCACGAGGAATCTGACGGCGATGCGGACGGCCCACCCCTGGTCACGAGGAATCTGACGGCGAGGCGGACGGCCCACCCCTGGCCACGAGGAATCTGACGGCGAGGCGGACGGCCCACCCCTGGTCACGAGGAATCTGACGGCGAGGCGGACGGCCCACCCCTGGTTATGAGGAATCTGACGGCGAGGCGGACGGCCCACCCCTGGTCACGAGGAATCTGACGGCGAGGCGGACGGCCCACCCCTGGCCACGAGGAATCTGACGGCGAGGCGGACGGCACACCCCTGGTCACGAGGAATCTGACGGCGATGCGGACGGCCCACCCCTGGTCACGAGGAATCTGACGGCGATGCGGACGGCCCACCCCTGGTCACGAGGAATCTGACGGCGAGGCGGACGGCCCACCCCTGGTCACGAGGAATCTGACGGCGAGGCGGACGGCCCACCCCTGGTCACGAGGAATCTGACGGCGAGGCGGACGGCCCACCCCTGGCCACGAGGAATCTGACGGCGAGGCGGACGGCCCACCCCTGGTCACGAGGAATCTGACGGCGAGGCGAACGGCCCACCCCTGGCCATGAGGAATCTGACGGCGAGGCCCGATGGCCCACCCCTGGTCACGAGGAATCTGACGGCGAGGCGCTTCTGGAAATAAATTCTCTCTCCTCCAAGTGTTAAATGAACGATTGGATATGCAAATCACAGACCTGCTAAGATGGCCTTCTGCCATGAAGGGAGGAGAGGGGAGTCAGTCCCCAGAATATCCCTTGCTCTAAATATGACAACTTCACTGATTCTTTAGTCTGAGTTCTAAACAACATGGATTCCCCTGTGAAAAGTGTGACAATTGACTAAAGACCTCCAGAAGGCCTTTAAATCCTTACAGACAAAAGCTAACCTTAAGTATGACATACTGTCATGCGAGACACAATTAGTATTACCAGAGCTCAAACACTCCAACTTTCCCACAGTTTTATTATTCACTGACGGCCAATTGGGGGTTTGATTTGGAGAAAAAAAATCTATCAGTTTTATTAATCACGTTTTTAATGTGTGAGCGTAAGAGTTGAGGGATGGCGCTGGAAAATGTCATGCTTAATATGCCCATTGTCCTTAGGAGGCACTCGATCTTGGTGAACAGTAGGAACATCAATAATGTAGCAGAACTCCCAGACAAATGGCATTTCTGTTAAAACTAATGTGGCCCTGTGCATATCGGGCCCCGCTTGGCACTCTAGGAGCATTACGTTGGAGGAAGGAACGCTTTCTGAGAGCACACACACCTTTCTCATGCATGCCATCACCATCACATCCATAAATGCATGAAACAGGCAATATACTGTATCTCTCTTATCCTAACCTATTCTGAAGAGCAGTTTCCGCTGTAACATGTGGGTTGGTGTAAGAGAGGTGGTTCAGAACCAGCCTGAGACCTGAAGACTAGCGTTAGCTCCCTGAGACGATATTTAGGCTTGAGCTCGGTGGGCTAAAACAGCCCTTTGGTGAACAAGAGACTCTCGGTTGGTCACAGGTGCTTATTCCAGAATATATGAATGTGAAGAACCACTTGGTAGCTTTCAGGTTCCAGCACCTCAAAACGTCTCCTATTAAAACCTCTGTCCATACTAGTGCCCTCTGACCAAAGATCTTACCAAAGCTGAAACGGCCTCAATTCATCAATGTGACGTTACCACAAATGCCCTGCTTCAGACACAAACAAAGCAAGTATGAAGCAGGAGGCACTCTCTTGCGCACACGTGCAGATACAGTGTACGTAAAGGTACCTACGTGGGTGATGCTAACAAGGGCAGCCTCTTGCCTTACGACCTCTCAATAGAGTCTTTGTTTGTGCCACCGTTTATTCTCAGGTTATATCACTGAGTCTCAGCGCAACAGCTGAACATGTTCCATTCCAAGATCAAGGTTTCTATTTCTAGAACACATGTGTTTTCGATAACATGCATGAGATGCCGCATCCATACATATTTCAAATGCATTTCATTCAGAGGGCGTGCAGCATCAACCCCCCCACTCCCCTGAACATTAACACTATGTGGGAATTTGCTTTAACAGGTCAGAATCTCTCAAGGACAAGGGGAAGACTGTGTGGCAATGAATGACTTCCCACAATCCATCAGGCTCCTGTCCTTCCTGAGCGATGATGGAGGTCATTATTCCATCCTGACACCTCCACGCCACAGCCTCTCCTTCACACCTGCTCCTTTAGACAGTGTGTTTTGTTTTAACTGGTAAGTGTAGTGATATTTCTTTATGGCTTTTGGCCAAGGCAGGAGTTGATGCCGCATGCAGGAAAGGAGGGAGAAAGAGAGAAATGGATGCAGCCTTGTGAAGCTCTATACAGGGTAGACGCCCTCTACTCTCTGAGGCGTGGGGTACAGGCGTGGATCAGTCACCTGTCATGGATCAGTCACCTGTCATGGATCAGTCCTACGTCATGGATCAGTCCTACATCATGGATCAGTCCTACGTCATGGATCAGTCCTACGTCATGGATCAGTCACCTGTCATGGATCAGTCCTACATCATGGATCAGTCCTACATCATGGATCAGTCCTACGTCATGGATCAGTCCTACATCATGGATCAGTCCTACGTCATGGATCAGTCCTACATCATGGATCAGTCCTACATCATGGATCAGTCCTACATCATGGATCAGTCCTACGTCATGGATCAGTCCTACATCATGGATCAGTCCTTGATCATGGATCAGTCCTACATCATGGATCAGTCCTACATCATGGATCAGTCCGTCATGGATCAGTCCTACGTCATGGATCAGTCCTACATCATGGATCAGTCCTACATCATGGATCAGTCACCTGTCATGGATCCGTCCTACGTCATGGATCAGTCACCTGTCATGAATCAGTCACCTGTCATAATGTGGTTGACTACCATCACGGATCAGTCACCCGTCATGGATCAGTCCTAGAACATGGATCAGTCACCCGTCATGGATCAGTCACCTGCCATAATGTGGTTGACTACTATCAACAACAGTAGGAAAATAAGTCCACTTGTGAGCACTTGATGATGACGAGGCCAAAATAATAGCTCCTTAACGACGTGGCTCTCCACTCTCTCTAATACTGTGAGTTATTACACTCCAAAGGAGAGGAGTGTGGGATGATTGACGGGAGAGATTAACGTGACTGGCAGTGGCTACAAACATACCCAGCGGCGTGCCGACGCCACCCACGCACAGGCAGCCATTTGCCCTTCCTCCTCTTCCAGCGTCAGGTCTATTGCTGTTTACACGTCAGGTTGAATTCCCTCAAAGGGCACAGCAGTCAGTTGTTACCACATCACCGGGTTACCTTGCACTCATAAACTTAGACAGAATAAGCCTATAGGTGCTTGTAATGGCAGAACAGGCATATTATGTGCCAGCATTGACACAGGCAGGCTCTCTCTCACAGACCTGTAGCTGTGACGATTCACCACAGAAACAAGCAGACAAACAAAACCTCCTTCATCCACCGAGCTGCTCAGACTATAGGAGACATTATTAAAAACGCATGCATAAAGACGACGGCCCTATTGGCACTCAAAAACATTTAATACCTTTTTGCATCCAATATGCAAGTACATAAACAGTTATGGAGTTGTGGTGGTGGGGGGGGGGGGGGGGGGGGGGGGGGGGTCATATTTGAGCGAATTCCTGAAATCAAACAGTTTCATGGAGCAGGCAGCTCTGAATGAAAACAGGAAGAGAGCGAGCATGTTGCCATGACAACAGGCTGAGCGAGCGCAAGCCTGGGCCGGGGTCGGAAGCATCTCCAGGCGTGCGGCGGGCGGGCGGTAGCGGCAACCCAGACGGTGTGGGTTTAACCTCTTAAGTGGCGGGAAGCAAAGCGTCAGTCTCTGATGGGATCATGGGAAATGAAAGAAAGCGTAGGAAAGGGTCAGAATCTGGGCGTCGGAAGGGGGACCTCAGCCTCGAGTTACTGTATACAGGCACAAACAACATGATAATGGTAATGAGTTGTTTCACCACCCCAATCCTGCCACGGCCAACTACAGAGATACAAGAATAGACAAACAAACTGAATAGCAACACAGGAGAACACACAAACACACACACACACACACACACACTGAGCATAGCTTAAGGGGAGAGGCTGCTCAGCATGGGGAGAACAGTATGGATTCATCAATCTGTAGGACACACACACACAACTGCTGTTGTTATCAGCTAGCATAAGCATTCACAGATGGAGGAGCACATTGACATTCGGAAGCCTGCTATGTGACGTCAGCAGGGGGAATTTGAAGGAGCTAATTCTAAGGGTTTTCCTCCAATCAGTAATCGGTTCCCAGCACTACCAGAATTCTCTGGGCATTCTAAGGCCCGTTCTAGCTCCTATTTCATTAGAGAGTTTCAATGAACACTGAGCAAATAGACACTAGAACACATCTGTAGAATGATGTCAGAAAAGGAGAAACTCAAGTCATATGGAGCTGTACCTTTTGCACCTTCACATACTGTACAAACTCACGGTGTGCATCTCAAATGGCACCAAATTCTCTACATGCTGTGGGAATAGGGTGCCAGGAAATAGGCTGCTATTTGGGACGCAACCATCTAAAATCAAATTTTATTGGTCACATACAGATGTTATTGTTGGTGTAAGGAAATGCTTGTAGTATCCATACACACGTTTCATCATCATAATCACCACCCCAACTACTGTTGTCATTGTCACCATCACCATCATAACCATGCACCACACTGCCCTGTAAACAGAAGCAGCACTGTTCAGAACACATTATCCTCCCTACAGCAAATCCCAGACTGAGCTCCTGACTGTGGTGTTGTGGTCTTCCTGTCTGGTTTAGCAGAGGTCCAAGTTGAGGGGCAAGGAGGAGGTCAAAGTTTAGGGGCACGGAAGAGGTCAAAGTTGAGGAGCACGGAGGAGGTCAAAGTTGAGAGGCAAGGAAGAGGCCAAAGTTGAGGGGCACGGAAGACTCTAGATGGCGTTGAGAGAACTCATAATATGACTACCTCAAATGGCAACACCAGTGTTAATTAAAACAACTGGAGATAACTTCTCAAGCTTTAGCATTTATATGTGACAGAAAACAAAGCCAGGATAGGGGACAGGGCCTGTGTTCTGGGACCTGTCCTTGCTTTCATCCGTCATTGCTGAAAGGCATGTGAGATGTGCGGATTTGGTCCCTCCGCTAAGTGTTTGCATACCTTAAGGGAAGTCTGGGACGGGAGCCGTATGGTTAGTGAAGAAAGTCCCATTGCAAATGTACGGTCCCTTACCTGACGTCTTAATACGTCGCAGAAAATCGCGGACGGCGTCGGGCCGTGGGCGGCGGAGAGCTCTTTCAGGAAGTCACTCAAAAAAACGTTTCGGAATTTCGGTTTCCGTTTTATAAAAATGACAAATTTTTGACTTTTTTCTGCATTCTCGAAAATTCCCACAAGAGGGAAAATAAATCATATTGCAGGCGCACGAGCACGTGGCAAACGAGCGCGGCCTTTTCTCCTAAACTGAAAATATTTCGAAGACGAAACTCGGCGAGCGTAGGTTTGGAGTAATGGGCAGTTGGCCCCGAACAAGATGGCGTCGAGACCTCGGCGCTTTTTGAGTTATGGCCATTTTTCTGGGATTAAAGGGTTAAAACGCAAGTAGGGTGCTAATTTGACCGCTTCATGTCAAAGTACATAAGCATACGGTGTCAGGAAAAAAAGAACCAGCCATTTATCTATCGTAATTTAAGAGAAATCGTACATTGACCGTTTGGTGATGTTCACAAAGAGGATTTTTTTTTTCAAAAAAATCACAGATCCAGTTGCAGTGTGTTCAGACGTACATTTTTAAAGTGGGTCTCGAAGCTCTGCGAGAATCCTGTGATTTTATATGATTTTATGAAATAACACACACTCATTTAACCCTCTTTAAATAAGTCAGTTCTTAACATAAAGACTTAAAACTCAATATTATATAAGAGCCTACACCAAGGAGGGTATGTGTTCAATTTCAGCTTCCTATGTCAACTGGAAGTACCTTAAAATGGTGCCACAGGGTCAGGTTTGAAGGGTAATAAAGGTCAGATCTTTTCAAAACTTCACTTGTGTGATTAGACAACCCTCATGAACTGTAATCAGTCATTTTTCCCAACAGATGTCAAAGAAAATCTCTCTCACACAATCACACACACACAAAAAGGAAAGATGGAGTAAAAAAGTACGGTGCTTAACGACACACAAAGCCCACAATGGCATTACTATTATCTCTAGGCCGTGCCGAGTTCAACGAGATGCCCCGCTTGACCGTAGCTCGCTCGGTTTGAGCACAGCGACCGTTACAAGAGAACGGACACAAATGACCTTTTGACCTCAATGTCAATTTCATTTGCTTTTGGGACACAGAGAGAGAACCGTTAAGGTTAGAAACACAATTTCACCTCAGGAGTGTTCTTAAGGTCCTCCCGATCTGTGCAAGCCTAACCCTGACCTTGTGGCATTAACCCTTCACAGTTAAAAGAAGGTGTTTACATCAAATAGTTTACAATGAAATGTCTCCCCATTGGAATACATTGACTGCACCTCTAAATTCAACCTAAAGCCTATGTGGGTTATGATTGTCTTATGAACCTGTCTTTGATGTCAGTCCATCAGGCCACCATGAGGTCTACCTGTGTCGATTCTAAGCTTCCTGGAGCAACCGGAAGTGGTTAAATCACCCTAAAAGTGTTTGCCATACCCAACCTGCAGTTTGAGAGAAATAGTGCATTCAACCCTATGTAAATCAGTCAATTTTTAACATACAGACTTAAAACTCAGGATTCTGTAACAGCCTACTCCAGTGATGATATGTGTTTATTTATAGCTTCCTGTGACAACCGGAAGTGCCATAACTGGTGTCAAATGGGCTGTTTCGAAGGGTTAAAAATGTCAAATCTTTCCAAAACTTCATATATGTGAATAGACAACCCTCCTGAACTGTAAATCAGTTCTTGATCCCATCAGATTTCAACAACAAAAAAATACACACCGACACAGAAATGATGGAGGGACACACTGAGGGGCTAAGAGGCAGACAGTGCCTGCAGTAGTTACTTTTGTTCCAACTTTTAAAGAACCGTCAGACCTAGAGTTCTGAAAATTTACAAACCTGTTCTAGACCTCAGGTCGATTGTGCACGGTGAATTATATGACTCTAGAAGGTTCTCGGATCGATAAAAAGCCTCGTGTATTTGCCATGTTTTCAATTCATTTTGACCTCAACGAAACGGACGACCTTTAGAAAAGTCCCAGAGTCTCAAGACTAGGTGCGTTGAAACCGGCTCGGCCCATAGAGACAGACCCCAACGAGCCTGTTTGATTGCTCATTCAAGGACCCCGTAGCAAGGCAATGAAAAAAGTGGAATTTCAGCACCAATTAGGGTTTTGCTCGGGCACCGAATGACCTATCGAGCCGAAACTTGGGATTCGAGGTCGCTTCACATAGGGCTAAACATAATGTGTGAACTGGACCCGCAGCTAGAACATAACTACGTATTATTTGTTTTATTATGGTTTAAATAGAAGGCGCTGTGAATTTTGGGCCTGCTCTGAAATATGTTATAGTTGGCATCTAAAGGAGTTGGAAAAAGTGAGTTTGGAGTCAGATGGTATCAGTTTGGTGTCTGAAAATATCTATTTGACTGATGGACACTGACTTGCTCGTTGACTTTTGTACATTTGCAATATGTTTCAACGGGGAGGTACCATGAGGAAAAAGCGACATGATGAAATTTCACGAAACGAGCGATGGAGAGGAACCACTATCACTGCCCGGCCATCCTGAGGTCATCAGACCGTTGACTTTTGCATTTCTAAAGTATTTAAGAGAATGTACGTTACATTTGCAATATGATTCAACATCACATCATATTGCAAATGCACGTTAGATTTGCAATATGATGTGATGTTGAATCATATTGCAAATGTAACGTGCATTCTTTAAATACTTTAGAAATACAAAAGTCAACGTCCTGATGACCTCAGGATGGCCGGGCAGTGATAGTGGTTCCTCTCCATCGCTCGTTGCGTGAAATTTCATCATGTCGATTTTGGTGATGGTACCCCCGCGTTGAAACATATTGCAAATGTACAAAAGTCGACTAGCAAGTCAACTAGCAAGTGTCAACAAAAGTCAACTAGCAAGTGTCCATCAGTCAATTGGATATTTTCAGACACCAAACTGATACCATCTGACTCCAAACTCACTTTTTACAACTCCTTTAGAAGCCAACTATCACATATTTCAGAGCAGGCCCAAAATTCACAGCGCCTTCCATGAATGCACCAAAATAGCATTCTGAAATCACCACTAAAATGACATTGCCATATTCTCCAGGCCGTGCCGAGTTCAACGGGATGCCCCGCTTGACCGTAGCTCGCTCGGTCTGAGCGCAGCGACCGTTACAAGAGAACGGACACGAATGACCTTTTGACCTCAATGTCAATTTCATTTGCTTTTGGGAGACAGAGAGAGAACCGTTAAGGTTAGAAGCACAATTTCACCTCAGGAACAATCCTAAGGTCCTCCCGATCTGTGCAAGCCTAACCTTGACCTTGTGGCATTAACCCTTCACAGTTAAAAGAAGGCGTTTACATCAAACATTTTACAATGACATTTCGCCCCATAGGAATACATTGACTGCTCCTCTAAATTCAACCTGAAGCCTATGTGGGTTATGAATGTCTTATGAACCTGTCTTTGATAACAATCCATCAGGCTACTATGAGGTCTACCTGTGTTGATTTTAAGCTACCTGGAGCAACCGGAAGTGGTTAAAATCACCCTAAAAAGTGTCCAGATATACATGACTTGCAATTTTGAAAATCACTGCATTCAACCCTATGTAGATCAGTCAATTCTTAACGTATAGACTTAAAACTCAGGATTCTGTAACAGCATACCCCAGTCAAGATATGTGTTTACCTATAGCTTCCTGTGCCAACCGGAAGTGCCTTAAAATGGTTTCATGGTGCTGTTTCGAAGGGTTAAAAAGGTCAGAACTTTTCAAAACTTCATTTGTGTGATTAGACAAGCCTCATGAACTGTAAATCAGTCATTTCTCTAAGCAGATGTCAAAGGAAAGCTCTCTCTCACACAAAAACACACACACAAAGCAATGATGGAGTGAAAAAGTACGGTGCTTAAAGACACACAAAGCCGGCAATGGCATTCCCATTATCCCTAGGCCGTGCCGAGTTCAACGAGATGCCCCGCTTGACCGTAGCTCACTCGGTCTGAGAGCAGCGACCGTTACAAGAGAACGGACACGAATGACCTTTTGACCTCAATGTCAATTTTATTTGCTTTTGGGAGACAGAGAGAGAACCGTTAAGGTTAGAAACACAATTTCACCTCAGGAATGTTCTTAAGGTCCTCCCGATCTGTGCAAGCCTAACTTTGACCTTGTGGCATTAACCCTTCACAGTTAAAAGAAGGTGTTTACATCAAACAGTTTACAATGACATTTCGCCCCATAGGAATACATTGACTGCTCCCCTAAATTCAACCTGAAGCCTATGTGGGTTATGAATGTCTTATGAACCTGTCTTTGATGACAGTCCATTAGGCCACCATGAGGTCTACCTGTGTCGATTCTAAGCTTCCTGGAGCAACCGGAAGTGGTTAAAATCACCCTAAAAGTGTTTGCAATAAGCACCCTGCAATTTGAGAGAAATAGTGCATTCAGCCCTATGTAAATCAGTCAATTTTTAACATATAGACTTAAAACTCAGGATTCTGTAACAGCATACTCCAGTGAGTATATGTCTTTACTTTCAGCTTCCTGTGCCAACCGGAAGTGCCATAATTGGTGTCAAATGGGCTGTTTTGAAGGGTTAAAAATGTCAAATCTTTCCAAAACTTCATAATTGTGATTAGGCTACCCTCCTGAACTGTAAATCAGTCATTAGTCCCATCAGATTTCAAAGAAAAATTTACACACCCAAACAGAAATGATGGAGGGACACACTGAGGGGCTAAGAGGCAGACAGTGCCTGTGGTAGTTACTTTTGTTCCAACTTTTAAAGAACCGTCAGACCTAGAGTTCTGAAAATTTACAAACCTGTTCTAGACCTCAGGTTGATTGTGCACGGTGAGTTATGTGGCTCTAGAAGGTTCTCAGACCGATAAACAGCCTCGTGTATTTGCTATGTTTTCAATTCATTTTCAGCTCAACGAAACGGACGACATTTAGAAAAGTCCCAGAGTCTCAAGACTAGGTGCATTGAAACCGGCTCGGTCCATAGAGACAGACCCCAACGAGCCTGTTTGATTGCTCATTCAAGCACCCCGTAGCAAGGCATGGAAAAAAGTGGATTTTCATTACCAATTAGGGTTTTGCTCGGGCACCGAATGACCTATCGAGCCGAAACTTGGGATTCCAGGTCGCCTCACATAGGGCTAAACATAATGTGAATATTGGACCCGCAGCTAGAACATAACTACGTATTATTTGTTTTATTATGGTTTAAATGGAAGGCGCTGTGAATTTTGGGCCTGCTCTGAAATATGTGATAGTTGGCTTCTAAAGGAGTTGGTAAAAGTGAGTTTGGTGTCAGATGGTATCAGTTTGGTGTCTGAATATATCTAATTGACTGATGGACACCGACTTGCTACTTGACTTTTGTACATTTGCAATATGTTTCAACGGGGGGGTACCATCACAAAAAGCGACATGATGAAATTTAACACAACGAGCGATGGAGAGGAACCACTATCACTGCCCGGCCATCCTGAGGTCATCAGACCGTTGACTTTTGCATTTCTAAAGTATTTAAGAGAATGTACGTTACATTTGCAATATGATTCAACATCACATCATATTGCAAATGCACGTTAGATTTGCAATATGATTCAACACATCATATTGCAAATGTAACAGTGTGTGTTATGTTTGCAATATGATTCAACACATCATATTGCAAACGTAACAGTGTGTGTTATGTTTGCAATATGATTCAACACATCATATTGCAAATGTAACAGTGTGTGTTATGTTTGCAATATGATCCAACACATCATATTGCAAACGTAACAGTGTGTGTTATGTTTGCAATATGATTCAACACATCATATTGCAAATATAACAGTGTGTGTTTGCAATATGATTCAACAGTGTGTTATGTTTGCAATATGATGTGGTGTTTTTCACTGTTGAATCATATGCAAATGTAACGTGCATTCTTTAAATAAACCCTATGTGGGTTATGAATGTCTTATGAACCTGTCTTCAATGACAATCCATCAAGCCACTATGAGGTCTACCTGTGTTGATTCTAAGCTTCCTGGAGCAACCGGAAGTGATAAAATCACCCTAAAAGTGTTTTACCCAACCAGCAGTTTGTGATATATAGTGCATTCAACCCTGTGTAAATCAGTCAGTTCTTAACGTATAGACTTAAAACTCAGGATTCTGTAAAAGCATACCCCGATCAGGATAGGTGTTTACTTATAGCTTCCTGTGCCAACCGGAAGTGCCTTAAAATGGGGTCATAGGTGCTGTTTCAAAGGGTTAAAAAAGTCAGATCTTTCCAAAACTTTAAGTGTGTGATTAAGCAACCCTCATGAAGTGTAAATCAGTCATTTCTCTAATCAGATGTCAAAGAAAAGCTCACACACACACACACAGACACACACAGCAAGGATGGAATGAAAAAGTATGGTGCTTAAAGACACACAGAGCCTTAAATGCTTTTAGGGGGGATCCAGACTTCCATACCCGCTCTGGGAGCACTATACTACGGGCAAAAATCAATGGGTGCTGGCCTGAGTGATTTATGGAGGTTTTCAAAAAAAGTCAAAAAATATTCTGTTTCATGTTTTGGGTTACCACACACGATTTTCAATACAGTTTTAAATGCTTCATTTTGGCCTTTAAATTTTTTTTTATTTTCGACTATGAAGGGGGTGATACGTTTTTTCCAAATTTTTGACATTTTTTACTTCCTATGAAATCACATTCCAAATGCACAAAACATATTCCTTAAGTACAAGTAAACATTTATAAAAAATTATGATAATAAAATGTGACTAAAGTACTTTCATACAGTTCTTACACATGTGTAATTGACATAAAACTCGAAAGAATTTTGAAAAACGGTCCAGAAAGCACTTTTTTAAAGGGGGTGATATGTTTTTTCCAAATTTTGGACATTTTTGACTTATGACTTTTGACTTCCTATGAAATCACATTCCAAATGCACAAAACAAATTCCTTAAGTCCAAATAAAAATGTCCTAAAAATTATGTTAATAAAATTTGACAAAAGTATTTTCATACAGTTCTTACACATGTGTAATTGACATAAAAATTGAAAGAATTTCGAAAAACGGTCCAGAAAGCACTTTTTTAAAGGGGGTGATACGTTTTTTCCAAAATTTTGACATTTTTGACTTTTGACTTTTGACTTCCTATGAAATCACATTCCAAATGCACAAAACAAATTCCTTAAGTCCAAATAAAAATGTCCAAAAAATTATGTTAATAAAATTTGACAAAAGTATTTTCATACAGTTCTTACACATGTGTAATTGACATAAAACTCGAAAGAATTTCGAAAAAAGGTCCAGAAAGCACTTTTTTAAGGGGGTTATAAATTTTTGCCAAAACTTTCAAAATCTCAAAATTTTACTCTTGGGTCTTGACTTGCGTTACAAAAGGCCTATGAAAAATTTAGATAGAAAACACTCGCCCACTATAGGATTTTTGGGGTGTTACACAGCTCATTTACAATATGGCATTTGCCATCAACTTTGGACGAAACAGCGCCGGATGTAATATGAAATCCCACACAATCCCATCGTGTATATGGTCCGCTCGGTGCCAATAAGTTGCCATGTTATTTTGTACAATTGGGGGGGGACTTCCCTTACTATAGACATGCTCTCTTGTCTTGGTGCTAGTCAGTGCTAGTAGAAAAAGCCAAGTGCATTTTTCACTGTCTGATCCGTGGAACTAATTTAAGATAATGCCCACTGGCATCAGTCGTTCCCTGGTATAACAGTGACTGAGGGGACGGCGGTGGTGGCTGGAGTTGCAGCAACGCCAACCAGCCATCTAATTTCCATGGGAATAAGTCCCCATTATTCTACTTTAACACCCTGTCAAGGGAGGATTAGGAGCCTGTGGGTTCTCTAGCACACGCAGTCTGGGGAGGTGAGAGATCTCAGGCTCGCAGCGCTCAGGGGAGAAGTAAAGCCCAGGAGCACAGGAATAACATGACAGAGGGGCTTAGGCATCAAAGTGAAGCAGTCAGGCAGCCTCCTCCACCACACTGAGACATGAGATTACCATGAGCATCATCAGAGGAGCATGGGGGAGCGACCTCTATGAACGCAATTACAGCAATACTGTAGTTGAAGGCTGGCAGACAGAGCTTTAATTATTTAATTATTGACTGGATCAATGGTCCAGACGTTTTATCGCCTTGTGTGGTACTCTCTATCCTCCTGGTGTGGTGCTCTCTATCCTCCTGGTGTGGTGCTCTCTATCCTCCTGGTGTGGTGCTCTCTATACTCCTGGTGTGGTGCTCTCTATCCTCCTGGTGTGGTGCTCTCGATACTCCTGGTGTGGTGCGCTCTATCCTCCTGGTGTGGTGCTCTCTATCCTCCTGGTGTGGTGCTCTCTATACTCCTGGTGTGGAGCGCTCTATCCTCCTGGTGTGGTGCTCTCTATACTCCTGGTGTGGTGCTCTCTATCCTCCTGGTGTGGTGCTCTCTAAACTCCTGGTGTGGTGCGCTCTATCCTCCTGGTGTGGTGCTCTCTATCCTCCTGGTGTGGGGCGCTCTATCCTCCTGGTGTGGTGCTCTATACTCCTGGTGTGGTGCTCTCTATCCTCCTGGTGTGGTGCTCTCTATACTCCTGGTGTGGATTGCTCTATCCTCCTGGTGTGGTGCTCTCTATCCTCCTGGTGAGGTGCTCTCGATACTCCTGGTGTGATGCGCTCTATCCTCCTGGTGTGGTGCTCTCTATACTCCTGGTGTGGTGCTCTCTATCCTCCTGGTGTGGTGCTCTCTATACTACTGGTGTGGTGCTCTCTATTCTCCTGGTGTGGTACTCTCTATCCTCCTGGTGTGGTGCTCTCTATTCTCCTGGAGTGGTGCTCTCTATCCTCCTGGTGGGGTGCTCTCTATCCTCCTGGTGTGGTGCTCTATATCCTCCTGGTGTGGTGCTCTCTATCCTCCTGGTGTGGTGCTCTCTATCCTCCTGGTGTGGTGCTCTCTATACTCCTGGTGTGGTGCTCTCTATCCTCATGGTGTGGTGCTCTCTATACTCCTGGTGTGGCGATTGCTATACTCCTGGTGTGGTGCTCTCTATACTCCTGGTGTGGTGCTCTCTATCCTCCTGGTGTGGTGCTCTCTATACTCCTGGTGTGGTGCTCTCTATCCTCCTGGTGTGGTGCTCTCTATCCTCCTGGTGTGGTGCTCCCTATACTCCTGGTATGGTGCTCTCTATACTCCTGGTGTGGTGCTCTCTATCCTCCTGGTGTGGTGCTCTCTATACTCCTGGTGTGGTGCTCTCTATCCTCCTGGTGTGGTGCTCTCTATACTCCTGGTGTGGTGCTCTCTATCCTCCTGGTGTGGTGCTCTCTATAATCCTGGTGTGGTGCTTTCTATCATCCTGGTGTGGTACTCTCTATCCTCCTGGTGTGGTGCTCTCTATACTCCTGGTGTGGTGCTCTCTATTCTCCTGGTGTGGTGCTCTCTATCCTCCTGGTGTGGTGCTCTCCATTCTCCTGGTGTGGTGCTCTATATACTCCTGGTGTGGTGCTCTCTATACTCCTGGTGTGGTGCTCTCTATCCTCCTGGTGTGGTGCTCTCTATACTCCTGGTGTGGTGCTCTCTATCCTCCTGGTGTGGTGCTCTCTATACTCCTGGTGTGGTGCTCTCTATACTCCTGGTGTGGGGTCAAAGACAGTTATCTAATGGAGACTTTGATTGACAAGTTATGTCAAGATGCAGGAGAAAGAGAGGGATCAAATAAATAAATAACATTGTTATTGACTGTATCTATGTATCAAAAGGGGAGTGGCCAGTGTAGCTATGTATCAAAAGGGGAGTGGCCAGTGTAGCTATGTATCAAAAGGGGAGTGGCCAGTGTAGCTATGTATCAAAAGGGGAGTGGCCAGTGTAGCTATGTATCAAAAGGGGAGTGGCCAGTGTAGCTATGTATCAAAAGCAAAAGGGAGAGTGGCCAGTGTAGCTATGTATCAAAAGGGGAGTGGCCAATGTATCTATGTATCAATAGCAAAAGGGAGAGTGGCCAGTGTATCTATGTATCAATAGCAAAAGGGAGAGTGGCCAGGTCCTTTATTCATAAAGAGTCTCAGAGAAGGCGTGTTGATCAAATCAAATTGTATTTATCACATGCCCTGAATACACCTGGTGTAGACTGTACAGTGAAATGCTTGCTTACGAACCTTTCCCAACGATGCAGAGTTTTAAAATAATAATACAAAATAAAATAGTAACTAACACAAGAGGAATATGATAAAATACACAAGAATGGAGCTATATACAGAGAGTACCAGTACCAGATCAATGTGGAGCTATACACAGGGAGTACCAGTACCAGATCAATGTAGAGCTATATACAGGGAGTACCAGTACCAGATCAATGTGGAGTTATATACAGGGAGTACCAGTACCAGATCAATGTAGAGCTATATACAGGGAGTACCAGTACCAGATCAATGTAGAGCTATATACAGGGAGTACCAGTACCAGATCAATGTGGAGCTATAAACAGGGAGTACCAGATCAATGTGGAGCTATATACAGGGAGTACCAGTACCAGATCAATGTGGAGGTATATACAGGGAGTACCAGTACCAGATCAATGTGGAGCTATATACAGGGAGTACCAGTACCAGATCAGGAGGATAGAGAGCACCACACCAGGAGTATATATATCAATGTGGAGCTATATACAGGGAGTACCAGTACCAGATCAATGTGGAGCTATATACAGGGAGTACCAGTACCAGATCAATGTGGAGCTATATGCAGGGAGTACCAGTACCAGATGAATGTAGAGCTATATACAGGGAGTACCAGTACCAGATCAATGTAGAGCTATATACAGGGAGTACCAGTACCAGATCAATGTAGAGCTATATACAGGGAGTACCAGTACTAGATCAATGTGGAGCTATAAACAGGGAGTATCAGATCAATGTGGAGCTATACACAGGGAGTACCAGATCAATATGGAGCTATATACATGGTGTACCAGTACCAGATCAATGTGGAGCTATATACAGGGAGTACCAGTACCAGATCAATGTGGAGGTATATACAGGGACTACCAGTACCAGATCAATGTGGAGCTATATACAGGGAGTACCAGTACCAGATAAATGTGGAGCTATATACAGGGAGTACCATTACCAGATCAATGTGAAGCTATATACAGGGAGTACCAGTACCAGATCAATGTGGAGCTATAAACAGGGAGTACCAGTACCAGATCAATGTGGAGCTATATACAGGGAGTACCAGATCAATGTGGGGATATATACAGGGAGTACCAGTACCAGATCAATGTGGAGCTATATACAGGGAGTACCAGATCAATGTGGGGCTATATACAGGGAGTACCAGATCAATGTGGGGCTATATACAGGGAGTACCAGTACCAGATCAATGTGGGGCTATATACAGGGAGTACCAGTACCAGATCAATGTGGGGATATATACAGGGAGTACCAGATCAATGTGGGGCTATATACAGGGAGTACCAGATCAATGTGGGGCTATATACAGGGAGTACCTGTACCAGATCAATGTGGAGCTATATACAGGGAGTACCAGATCAATGTGGGGCTATATACAGGGAGTACCAGTACCAGATCAATGTGGAGCTATATACAGGGAGTACCAGTACCAGATCAATGTGGAGCTATATACAGGGAGTACCAGTACCAGATCAATGTGGAGCTATATGCAGGGAGTACCAGTACCAGATCAATGTGGAGCTATATACAGGGAGTACCAGTACCAGATCAATGTGGAGCTATAAACAGGGAGTACCAGTACCAGATCAATGTAGAGCTATATACAGGGAGTACCAGTACCAGATCAATGTGGAGCTATAAACAGGGAGTACCAGTAACAGATCAATGTAGAGCTATATACAGGGAGTACCAGTACCAGATCAATGTGGAGCTATATACAGGGAGTACCAGTACCAGATCAATGTGGAGCTATAAACAGGGAGTACCAGTACCAGATCAATGTAGAGCTATATACAGGGAGTACCAGTACCAGATCAATGTGGAGCTATAAACAGGGAGTACCAGTACCAGATCAATGTAGAGCTATATACATGGAGTACCAGTACCAGATCAATGTGGAGCTATATACAGGGAGTACCAGATCAATGTGGAGCTATAAACAGGGAGTACCAGATCAATGTGGAGCTATATACAGGGAGTACCAGTACCAGATCAATGTGGAGCTATATACAGGGAGTACCAGTACCAGATCAATGTGGAGCCACATACAGGGAGTACCAGTACCAGATCAATGTGGAGCTATAAACAGGGAGTACCAGTACCAGATCAATGTGGACTTATATACAGGGAGTACCAGATCAATGTGGAGCTATAAACAGGGAGTACCAGTACCAGATCAATGTGGAGCTATATACAGGGAGTACCAGTACCAGATCAATGTGGCGCTATATACAGGGAGTACCAGTACCAGATCAATGTGGAGCTATATACATGGAGTACCAGATCAATGTGGAGCTATATACAGGGAGTACCAGTACCAGATCAATGTGGGGCTATATACAGGGAGTACCAGTACCAGATCAATGTGGAGCTATATACATGGAGTACCAGTACCAGATCAATGTAGAGCTATATACAGGAAGTACCAGTACCAGATCAATGTGGAGCTATATACAGGGAGTACCAGTACCAGATCAATGTGGAGCCACATACAGGGTGTACCAGTACCAGATCAATGTAGAGCTATATACAGGGAGTACCAGTACCAGATCAATGTGGAGCCACATACAGGGAGTACCAGTACCAGATCAATGTGGGGCTATATACAGGGAGTACCAGTACCAGATCAATGTGGAGCTATATACATGGTGTACCAGATCAATGTGGAGCTATATACAGGGAGTACCAGTACCAGATCAATGTTGAGCTATAAACAGGGAGTACCAGTACCAGATCAATGTGGAGCTATATACATGGAGTACCAGTACCAGATCAATGTGGAGCTATATACATGGAGTACCAGTACCAGATCAATGTAGAGCTATATACAGGGAGTGCCAGATCAATGTGGAGCTATAAACAGGGAGTACCAGATCAATGTGGAGCTATAAACAGGGAGTACCAGATCAATGTGGAGCTATATACATGGAGTACCAGTACCAGATCAATGTAGAGCTATATACAGGGAGTACCAGATCAATGTGGAGCTATATACAGGGAGTACCAGTACCAGATCAATGTGGAGCTATAAACAGGGAGTACCAGATCAATGTGGAGCTATATACAGGGAGTACCAGTACCAGATCAATGTTGAGGTATATACATGGAGTACCAGTACCAGATCAATGTGGAGCTATACACAGGGAGGACCAGTACCAGATCAATGTGGAGCTATATACAGGGAGTACCAGTACCAGATCAATGTGGAGTTATATACAGGGAGTACCAGTACCAGATCAATGTGGAGTTATATACAGGGAGTACCAGTACCAGATCAATGTGGAGCTATATACAGGGAGTACCAGATCAATGTGGAGCTATATACAGGGAGTACCAGTACCAGATCAATGTGGAGCTATATACATGGAGTACCAGTACCAGATCAATGTAGAGCTATATACAGGGAGTGCCAGATCAATGTGGAGCTATAAACAGGGAGTACCAGATCAATGTGGAGCTATAAACAGGGAGTACCAGATCAATGTGGAGCTATATACATGGAGTACCAGTACCAGATCAATGTAGAGCTATATACAGGGAGTACCAGATCAATGTGGAGCTATATACAGGGAGTACCAGTACCAGATCAATGTGGAGCTATAAACAGGGAGTACCAGATCAATGTGGAGCTATATACAGGGAGTACCAGTACCAGATCAATGTTGAGGTATATACATGGAGTACCAGTACCAGATCAATGTGGAGCTATACACAGGGAGGACCAGTACCAGATCAATGTGGAGCTATATACAGGGATTACCAGTACCAGATCAATGTGGAGTTATATACAGAGAGTACCAGTACCAGATCAATGTGGAGCTATATACAGGGAGTACCAGTACCAGATCAATGTGGAGCTATATACAGGGAGTACCAGTACCAGATCAATGTGGAGTTATATACAGGGAGTACCAGTACCAGATCAATGTGGAGCTATATACAGGGAGTACCAGATCAATGTGGAGCTATATACAGGGAGTACCAGTACCAGATCAATGTTGAGCTATAAACAGGGAGTACCAGTACCAGATCAATGTGGAGCTATATACATGGAGTACCAGTACCAGATCAATGTGGAGCTATATACATGGAGTACCAGTACCAGATCAATGTAGAGCTATATACAGGGAGTGCCAGATCAATGTGGAGCTATAAACAGGGAGTACCAGATCAATGTGGAGCTATAAACAGGGAGTACCAGATCAATGTGGAGCTATATACATGGAGTACCAGTACCAGATCAATGTAGAGCTATATACAGGGAGTACCAGATCAATGTGGAGCTATATACAGGGAGTACCAGTACCAGATCAATGTGGAGCTATAAACAGGGAGTACCAGATCAATGTGGAGCTATATACAGGGAGTACCAGTACCAGATCAATGTTGAGGTATATACATGGAGTACCAGTACCAGATCAATGTGGAGCTATACACAGGGAGGACCAGTACCAGATCAATGTGGAGCTATATACAGGGAGTACCAGTACCAGATCAATGTGGAGTTATATACAGAGAGTACCAGTACCAGATCAATGTGGAGCTATATACAGGGAGTACCAGTACCAGATCAATGTGGAGCTATAAACAGGGAGTACCAGATCAATGTGGAGCTATATACAGGGAGTACCAGTACCAGATCAATCTTGAGGTATATACATGGAGTACCAGTACCAGATCAATGTGGAGCTATACACAGGGAGGACCAGTACCAGATCAATGTGGAGCTATATACAGGGAGTACCAGTACCAGATCAATGTGGAGTTATATACAGAGAGTACCAGTACCAGATCAATGTGGAGCTATATACAGGGAGTACCAGTACCAGATCAATGTGGAGCTATATACAGGGAGTACCAGTACCAGATCAATGTGGAGTTATATACAGGGAGTACCAGTACCAGATCAATGTGGAGCTATATACAGGGAGTACCAGATCAATGTGGAGCTATATACAGGGAGTACCAGTACCAGATCAATGTGGAGCTATATACAGGGAGTACCAGTACCAGATCAATGTGGAGCTATATACAGGGAGTACCAGATCAATGTGGAGCTATATACAGGGAGTACCAGTACCAGATCAATGTGGAGCTATATACATGGAGTACCAGTACCAGATCAATGTAGAGCTATATACAGGGAGTGCCAGATCAATGTGGAGCTATAAACAGGGAGTACCAGATCAATGTGGAGCTATAAACAGGGAGTACCAGATCAATGTGGAGCTATATACATGGAGTACCAGTACCAGATCAATGTAGAGCTATATACAGGGAGTACCAGATCAATGTGGAGCTATATACAGGGAGTACCAGTACCAGATCAATGTGGAGCTATAAACAGGGAGTACCAGATCAATGTGGAGCTATATACAGGGAGTACCAGTACCAGATCAATGTTGAGGTATATACATGGAGTACCAGTACCAGATCAATGTGGAGCTATACACAGGGAGGACCAGTACCAGATCAATGTGGAGCTATATACAGGGAGTACCAGTACCAGATCAATGTGGAGTTATATACAGAGAGTACCAGTACCAGATCAATGTGGAGCTATATACAGGGAGTCCCAGTACCAGATCAATGTGGAGCTATAAACAGGGAGTACCAGATCAATGTGGAGCTATATACAGGGAGTACCAGTACCAGATCAATCTTGAGGTATATACATGGAGTACCAGTACCAGATCAATGTGGAGCTATACACAGGGAGGACCAGTACCAGATCAATGTGGAGCTATATACAGGGAGTACCAGTACCAGATCAATGTGGAGTTATATACAGGGAGTACCAGTACCAGATCAATGTGGAGCTATATACAGGGAGTACCAGATCAATGTGGAGCTATATACAGGGAGTACCAGTACCAGATCAATGTGGAGCTATATACATGGAGTACCAGTACCAGATCAATGTAGAGCTATATACAGGGAGTGCCAGATCAATGTGGAGCTATAAACAGGGAGTACCAGATCAATGTGGAGCTATAAACAGGGAGTACCAGATCAATGTGGAGCTATATACATGGAGTACCAGTACCAGATCAATGTAGAGCTATATACAGGGAGTACCAGATCAATGTGGAGCTATATACAGGGAGTACCAGTACCAGATCAATGTGGAGCTATAAACAGGGAGTACCAGATCAATGTGGAGCTATATACAGGGAGTACCAGTACCAGATCAATGTTGAGGTATATACATGGAGTACCAGTACCAGATCAATGTGGAGCTATACACAGGGAGGACCAGTACCAGATCAATGTGGAGCTATATACAGGGAGTACCAGTACCAGATCAATGTGGAGTTATATACAGAGAGTACCAGTACCAGATCAATGTGGAGCTATATACAGGGAGTACCAGTACCAGATCAATGTGGAGCTATATACAGGGAGTACCAGTACCAGATCAATGTGGAGTTATATACAGGGAGTACCAGTACCAGATCAATGTGGAGCTATATACAGGGAGTACCAGATCAATGTGGAGCTATATACAGGGAGTACCAGTACCAGATCAATGTGGAGCTATATACAGGGAGTACCAGTACCAGATCAATGTGGAGCCACATACAGGGAGTACCAGTACCAGATCAAATGTGGAGCTATAAACAGGGAGTACCAGTACCAGATCAATGTGGACTTATATACAGGGAGTACCAGATCAATGTGGAGCTATAAACAGGGAGTACCAGTACCAGATCAATGTGGAGCTATATACAGGGAGTACCAGTACCAGATCAATGTGGCGCTATATACAGGGAGTACCAGTACCAGATCAATGTGGAGCTATATACATGGAGTACCAGTACCAGATCAATGTGGAGCTATATACAGGGAGTACCAGTACCAGATCAATGTGGGGCTATATACAGGGAGTACCAGTACCAGATCAATGTGGAGCTATATACATGGAGTACCAGTACCAGATCAATGTGGAGCTATATACAGGGAGTACCAGTACCAGATCAATGTGGAGCTATATACAGGGTGTACCAGTACCAGATCAATGTGGAGCCACATACAGGGAGTACCAGTACCAGATCAATGTAGAGCTATATACAGGAAGTACCAGTACCAGATCAATGTGGAGCTATATACAGGGAGTACCAGTACCAGATCAATGTGGAGCCACATACAGGGAGTACCAGTACCAGATCAATGTAGAGCTATATACAGGGAGTACCAGTACCAGATCAATGTGGAGCCACATACAGGGAGTACCAGTACCAGATCAATGTGGGGCTATATACAGGGAGTACCAGTACCAGATCAATGTGGAGCTATATACATGGTGTACCAGATCAATGTGGAGCCACATACAGGGAGTACCAGTACCAGATCAATGTTGAGCTATAAACAGGGAGTACCAGTACCAGATCAATGTGGAGCTATATACATGGAGTACCAGTACCAGATCAATGTGGAGCTATATACATGGAGTACCAGTACCAGATCAATGTAGAGCTATATACAGGGAGTGCCAGATCAATGTGGAGCTATAAACAGGGAGTACCAGATCAATGTGGAGCTATAAACAGGGAGTACCAGATCAATGTGGAGCTATATACATGGAGTACCAGTACCAGATCAATGTAGAGCTATATACAGGGAGTACCAGATCAATGTGGAGCTATATACAGGGAGTACCAGTACCAGATCAATGTGGAGCTATAAACAGGGAGTACCAGATCAATGTGGAGCTATATACAGGGAGTACCAGTACCAGATCAATGTTGAGGTATATACATGGAGTACCAGTACCAGATCAATGTGGAGCTATACACAGGGAGGACCAGTACCAGATCAATGTGGAGCTATATACAGGGAGTACCAGTACCAGATCAATGTGGAGTTATATACAGAGAGTACCAGTACCAGATCAATGTGGAGCTATATACAGGGAGTACCAGTACCAGATCAATGTGGAGCTATATACAGGGAGTACCAGTACCAGATCAATGTGGAGTTTATATACAGGGAGTACCAGACCAGATCAATGTGGAGCTATATACAGGGAGTACCATTACCAGATCAATGCGGAGCTATATACAGGGAGTACAGTACCGATCAATGTTGAGCTATATACAGGGATTAACCATTACCAGATCAATGTTGAGCTATATACAGGGAGTACCAGTACCAGATCAATGTGGAAGCTATATACAGGGAGTACCAGTACCAGATCAACGTGGAGCTATAAACAGGAAGTACCAGATCAATGTGGAGTATATACAGGAGTACCAGTACCAGATCGCTGATGCTGTTACATCAGTACTCTGCTGCTGCTGTTACCTCAGTACTATTGCTGCTGTTACCTCAGTCTATTGCTGCTGTTACCCTCAGTACTATTGCTGGCTGTTCCTCAGTACTACTGCATGCTGCTGTTACCCAAATACAGTTGTTAATCAGTACCACTGTCGCTGTTACCTAGTAATGCTGCGCTGTGTTTCTCAGTAACTGCTTGCTGTGTTACCTCAGTACCACTGCTGCTATGTACCTCATACCACTGCTGCTGTGTTACCTCAGTAACCCGCTGCTGCTGTGTTTACCTCAGTACTACTGCTGCTGCTGTGTTACCTCAGTACTATTGGCTGCTGTTACCTCAGACCCCTGCTTGTTACCTCATTACTGCTGCTGCTGTTACTCAGTACTGCTGATGCTGTTACCTCAGTGCTACTGCTGCTTGTGTACCTCAGTACTGCTGCTGCTGTGTTACCTCAGTACTGCTGCTGCTGCTGTTACTCACTCCACCTCTGATGCTGTGTTACCTCAGTACCACTTTCTGCTGTTACCTCAGTGATACTGCTGCTGTGTACTCAGTACCGCGCTGGCTGTTCTCTGTACCGCTGTGCTTGTCCGTACCTGCTCTGCTGTTTACCTGCTACTCTGCTGCTGTTACCTCTCAGTACTCTGCTGATGCTGTTACCTCAGTGCTACTGCTGCTGTGTTACCTCAGTACCACTGCTACTGTTACATCAGTGCTACTGCTGCTGTACCTCTGTAAACGCTGCTGCTGCTGTTACCTCATACCTCTGCGGCTGTGTTACCTCAGTACTCCTGCTGCTGTGTTACCTCAGTACCACTGCTGCTGTGTTACCTCAGTAATACATGATGCGGTTACCTCAGTAATACTGATGCTGTTACTCCGTTCAGTCACCACTGCTGCTGCTGTTACCTCAGTACCACTGCTGCTGCTGTTACCTCAGTACCACTGCTGCTGCTGTACGTATCCGATCCTGCTGCTGTTACCTCAGTACCACTGCTGCTGTGTTACCTCAGTACCACTGCTGCTGTGTTCCCTCAGTACCACTGCTGCTGCTTTACCTCTGTACCGCTGTGCTGGTTACTCAGTACCACTGCTGCTGCTGTTACCTCAGTATACTGCTGCTGCTGTTACCTCATGTACACGTGCTGCTGCTGTTACCTCAGTACTGCTGCTTGCTGTGTTACCTCAGTACTGCTGCTGCTGTTACCTAAGTACCACTCCTGCTGCTGTACCTCGTACCTGCTGCTCTGCTGTTACCTCAGTACCACTGTGCTGCTGTTACCTCAGTAACATGCGTGCTGCTGTTACCATCAGTACTACTGCTGCTGCTGTTACCTCGTACTACTGCTGGCTGCTGTTACTTCAGTACTGCTGCTGCTGTTACCTCGTACACTCCTGCTGCTGTTAACTCAGTACGCACTGCTGCTGCTGTCTCATTACCCGCTGCTGCTGTGTTACCTCAGTACTGCTTCTGCTGTACCTCAGTACCATCCTGCTGCTGTTACCTCAGTACCTCTGCTGTCTGTTACCTCATTACCGCTGATGCTGTTACTCAAACTGCTGTGCTGTACCTCAGTACGACTGCTGCTGCTGTTACCTCAGTACTGCTGCTGCTGTGTTACCTCAGTACCTCTGCTGCTGTTACCTCAGTACCACTGCTGCTGCGGTTCACCTCAGTACCACTGCTGCTGCTGTTCCTCAGTACTGCTGCTGCTGTTACCTCAGTACTGCTGCTGCTGTTACCTCATACTGCTGCTGCTGTTACCTCATATGCTCAGCTGTTACCTCAGTACTGCGCTGCTGTTACCTCAGTACTGCTGCTGTTGTTACCTCAGTACTGCTGCTGCTGCTGTTACCTCAATACTGCTGCTGCTGTTACCTCAGTACCACTCCTGCTGCTGTCTACCTTCAGTACCACTGCTGCTGCTGTTACCTCAGTACCGCTGCTGCTGTGTTACCTCAGTACACTCTGCTGCTGTTCCTGTCATAGCCTGCTGTCGTGTTACCTCAGTACTACTGCTGCTGCTGTTACCTCATTACTACTGCTGCTGCTTACCTCAGTACCACTGCTGATGCTGTTACCTCAGTATCACTGCTGATGCTGTTACCTCAGTGCCACTGCTGCTGCTGTTACCTCGTACCGCTGCTGCTGTGTTACTCAGTACTGCTGCTGTGCTGTTACCCATACTCTGCTGCTGCTGTTTACCTCAGTACCTCTGCTGATGCTGCTGTTACCTCAGTACCACTGCTGCTGCTGTTACCTCAGTACCGCTGCTGCTGTGTTACCTCAGTACCACTGCTGCTGCTGTTACCTCAGTACTACTGCTGCTGCTGTTACCTCAGTACTACTGCTGCTGCTGTTACCTCAGTACCACTTCTGCTGTTACCTCAGTGATACTGCTGCTGTGTTACCTCAGTACCGCTGCTGCTGTTACCTCTGTACCGCTGCTGCTGCTGTTACCTCAGTACCTCTGCTGCTGTGTTACCTCAGTACTGCTGCTGCGTTACCTCAGTACTGCTGATGCTGTTACCTCAGTGCTACTGCGCTGTGTTACCTCAGTACCACTGCTACTGTTACCTCAGTGCTACTGCTGCTGTTACCTCTGTAACGCTGCTGCTGCTGTTACCTCAGTACCTCTGCTGCTGTGTTACCTCAGTACCACTGCTGCTGTGTTACCTCAGTAATACTGATGCTGTTACCTCAGTAATACTGATGCTGTTACCTCAGTAATACTGATGCTGTTACCTCAGTACCACTGCTGCTGCTACCTCAGTACCACTGCTGCTGCTGTTACCTCAGTACCACTTCTGATGCTGTTACCTCAGTACCGCTGCTGATGCTGTTACCTCAGTACCACTCCTGCTGCTGTTACCTCAGTACCACTGCTGCTGTGTTACCTCAGTACCACTGCTGCTGTGTTACCTCAGTACCACTGCTGCTGCTGTTACCTCAGTACCGCTGCTGCTGCTATTACCTCAGTACTACTGCTGCTGCTGTTACCTCAGTACTACTGCTGCTGCTGTTACCTCAGTACTACTGCTGCTGCTGTTACCTCAGTACTGCTGCTGCTGTTACCTCAGTACTACTGCTGCTGTGTTATCTCAGTACTACTGCTGCTGCTATTACTTCAGTACTACTGCTGCTGCTGTTACCTCAGTACCACTGCTGATGCTGTTACCTCAGTACTGCTGCTGCTCTTACCTCAGTACCACTCCTGCTGCTGCTCTTACCTCAGTACCACTCCTGCTGCTGTGTTACCTCGGTACCACTGCTGCTGCTGATACCTCAGTACTGCTGCTGCTGTTACCTCAGTACTACTGCTGCTGTGTTACCCCAGTACTATTGCTGCTGTTACCTCAGTACTGCTGCTGCTGTGTTACCTCAGTACTGCTGCTGCTGCTGTGTTACATCAGTACTACTGCTGCTGTGTTACCCCAGTACTGTTGCTGCTGTTACCTCAGTACCACTGCTGATGCTGTTACCTCAGTACTCCTGCTGCTGTTACCTCAGTACTACTGCTGCTGTGTTACCTCAGTACTATTGCTGCTGTTACCTCAGTACTATTGCTGCTGTTACCTCAGTACTACTGCAGCTGCTGTTACCTCAGTACCACTGCTGCTGTTACCTCAGTACTGCTGCTGCTGTGTTTCTTCAGTACTGCTGCTGTGTTACCTCAGTACCACTGCTGCTATGTTACCTCAGTACCACTGCTGCTGTGTTACCTCAGTACCGCTGCTGCTGTGTTACCTCAGTACTACTGCTGCTGCTGTGTTACCTCAGTACTACTGCTGCTGTGTTACCTCAGTACTATTGCTGCTTGTTTACCTCGGTACCCCTGCTGCTGGTGTTGCCTCAGTACTGCTGCTGCTGTTACCTCAGTACTGCTGCTGCTGTTACCTCAGTACCACTGCTGCTGCTGTTACCTCAGTACTACTGCTGCTGCTGTTACCTCAGTACTGCTGCTGCTGCTGTTACCTCACCACCTCTGATGCTGTGTTACCTCAGTACCACTTCTGCTGTTACCTCAGTGATACTGCTGCTGTGTTACCTCAGTACCGCTGCTGCTGTTACCTCTGTACCCGCTGCTGCTGCTGTTACCTCAGTACCTCTGCTGCTGTGTTACCTCAGTACTGCTGCTGCTGTTACCTCAGTACTGCTGATGCTGTTACCTCAGTGCTACTGCTGCTGTGTTACCTCAGTACCACTGCTACTGTTACCTCAGTGCTACTGCTGCTGTTACCTCTGTAACGCTGCTGCTGCTGTTACCTCAGTACCTCTGCTGCTGTGTTACCTCAGTACTCTGCTGCTGTGTTACCTCAGTACCACGCGCTGCGTGTTACCTCAGTAATACTGATGCTGTTACCTCAGTAATACTGATGCTGTTCCTCAGTACCACTGCTTGCTGCTGTTACCTCAGTACCACTGCTGCTGCTGTTACCTCAGTACCCACTTCTGATGCTGTTACTCAGTACGGCTGCTGCTGTTACCTCAGTACCACTTCCTGCTGCTGTTACCTCAGTACCACTGTGCTGTGTTACCTCAGTACCACTGCTGCTGACTCGCACTGCTGTTGCTTTACCTCAGTACCGCTGCTGCTGTTTACCTCAGTACCGACTGCTGCTGCTGTTACCTCAGTACTATGCTGCTGCTGTTACCTCAGTACTGCTGCGCTGTGTTACCACGTACTGCTGTAGTTACCTCATACTGGCTGCTGCTGTTACCTCAGTACCACTCCTGCTGCTGTTACCTCAGTACCACTGCTGCTGCTGTTACCTCAGTACCACTGTGATGCTGTTACCTCAGTACTGCTGCTGCTGTTACCTCTCATACTACTGCTGCTGCTGTTTTACCTCAGTACTACTGCTGCTGCGTTACCTCAGTACATGCTGCTGCTATTACCTCGTACCACTCCTGCTGCTTGTTACCTCAGTACCACTGCTGCTGCTGTTACCTCAGTACGCCGCTGCTGCTTGTTACCTCATTACTGCTGCTGCTGTTACCTCAGTACCACTCCTGCTGCTGTTACCTCATTACCTCTGCTGGCTGTTACCTCATACCACTGCTGATGCTGTTACCACTCAGTACTGCTGCTGGCTGTTACCTCAGTACTGCTGCTGCTGTTACCTCAGTACTGCTGCTGCTGTTACCTCAGTACTGCTGCTGCTGTTACCTCAGTACTCTGCTGCTGCTGTTACCTCAGTACCTGCTGCTGTTGTTACCTCAGTACTGCTGCTGTGCTGTTACCTCAAATACTGCTGCTGCTGTACCTCATACCACTCTGCTGCTGTTACCTCAGTACCACTGCTGCTGCTGTTACTCAGTACCGCTGCTGCTGTGTTACCTCAGTACCACTCCTGCTGCTGTTACCTCAGTAGCACTCTGCTTGTGTTACCTCAGTACTACTGCTGCTGCTGTTACCTCATTACTACTGCTGCTGCTGTTACCTCAGTACCACTGCTGATGCTGTTACCTCAGTACCCACTGCTGATGCTGTTACAGTCAGTGCCACTGCTGCTGCTGTTACCTCAGTACTGCTGCTGCTGTGTTACCTCAGTACTGCTGCTGCTGCTGTTACCTCAGTACTGCTGCTGCTGCTGTTACCTCAGTACCTCTGCTGATGCTGCTGTTACCTCAGTACCACTGCTGCTGCTGTTACCTCAGTACCACTGCTGCTGCTGTTACCTCAGTACCGCTGCTGCTGTGTTACCTCAGTACTGCTGCTGCTGTTACCTCAGTACCACTCCTGCTGCTGTTACCTCAGTACCTCTGCTGCTGCTGTTACCTCAGTACCACTGCTGATGCTGTTACCTCAGTACTGCTGCTGCTGTTACCTCAGTACTACTGCTGCTGCTGTTACCTCAGTACTGCTGCTGCTGTGTTACCTCAGTACCTCTGCTGCTGTTACCTCAGTACCACTGCTGCTGTTACCTCAGTACTGCTGCTGCTGTTACCTCAGTACTGCTGCTGCTGTTACCTCAGTACTGCTGCTGCTGTTACCTCAGTACTGCTGCTGCTGTTACCTCAGTACTGCTGCTGCTGTTACCTCAGTACTGCTGCTGCTGTTACCTCAGTACTGCTGCTGCTGCTGTTACCTCAGTACCACTTCTGCTGTTACCTCAGTGATACTGCTGTGTGTTACCTCAGTACCGCTGCTGCTGTTACCTCTCTGTACCGCTGCTGCTGCTGTTACCTCAGTACTCTGCTGCTGTGTTACCTCAGTACTGGCTGCTGCTGTTTACCTCAGTACTGCTGATGCTGTTACCTCAGTGCTACTGCTGCTGTTGTTACCTCAGTACCACTGCTACTGTTCCTCAGTGCTACTGCTGCTGTTACCTCTGTAACGCTGCTGCTGCTGTTACCTCAGTACCTCTGCTGCTGTGTTACCTCAGTACCACTGCTGCTGCTGTTATCTCAGTACCACTGCTGCTGTGTTACTTCAGTAATACTGATGCTGTTACCTCAGTACCACTGCTGCTGCTGTTACCTCAGTACCACTGCTGCTGCTGTTACCTCAGTACCACTTCTGATGCTGTTACCTCAGTACTGCTGCTGCTGTTACCTCAGTACCACTCCTGCTGCTGTTACCTCAGTACCACTGCTGCTGTGTTAACCTCAGTACCACTGCTGCTGTGTTACCTCAGTACCCCTGCTGCTGCTTGTTTACCTCAGTACCGGCTGCTGACTGTGTACCTCAGTACCACTGCTGCTGCTGTTTACGCGTTGTCAGTAACCCTGCACCTGCTGTGTGTTACCTCAGTACGCTGCTGCTGTTTACTCAGGTACTACTGCTGCTGCTGTTACCTCAGTACACTGCTGCTGCGTGTTACCTCAACACTGCTGCTGCTTACCTCAGTACCTACTGGCTGCTGCTGTTACCTCAGTACCACTGCTGCTGCTGTTACCTCAGTACACCTGACTGCTGCGCTGTGTTACCTCAGTACTGGCTGCTGCTGTTCCCTCAGTACCACTGCTGCTGCTGTTACCAGTACTCAGTACTGCTACTGCTGCTGCGGTTACAACTCTACTTACTGTCTGCGGCTGTTACCTTATCAGTACTGCTGCTGCTGTGTTACCTCAGTACTTGCTGCTGCTGTTACCTCAGTACCACTCCTGCTCTGTTACTCAGTACCACTGCTGCTGCTGTTACCTCAGTACCACTGCTGATGCTGTTACCTCAGTACTGCTGCTGCTGTTACCTCAGACTACTGCTGCTGCTGTTTACCTGCGTATACTGCTGCTGCTGTTTACCATCAGTACTGCTGCTGCTGTTACCTCGTACCATCTCCTGCGTGCTGTTACCTCAGTACCACTGCTGCTCCTGTTACCTCAGTACACCGTCTGCTGCTGTGGTTACCTCAGTACTGCTGCTGCTGTTAACCTCAGTACACTCTGCTGCTGTTACCTCAGACCTCTGCTGCTGCGTTACTCAGTACCACTGCTGATGCTGTTACCTCAGTACTGCTGCTGCTGTTACCTCAGTACTACTGTTGCTGCTGTTACCTCAGTACTGCTGCTGCTGTGTTACCTCAGTACTGCTGCTGCTGTTACCTCAGTACCCTCCTGCTGCTGTTACCTCAGTACCACTGCTGCTGCTGTTACCTCAGTACCACTCCTGCTGCTGTTACCTCAGTACCACTGCTGCTGCTGTTACCTCAGTACCACTCCTGCTGCTGTTACCTCATTACCACTCCTGCTGCTGTTACCTCAGTACCACTGCTGCTGCTGTTACCTCAGTACCACTGCTGCTGCTGTTACCTCAGTACTACTGCTGCTGCTGTTACCTCAGTACTACTGCTGCTGCTGTTACCTCAGTACTGCTGTTGCTGTTACCGCAGTACTGCTGCTGCTGTTACCTCAGTACCACTCCTGCTGCTGTTACCTCAGTACCACTGCTGCTGCTGTTACCTCAGTACCACTGCTGCTGCTGTTACCTCAGTACCGCTGCTGCTGTGTTACCTCAGTACTGCTGCTGCTGTTACCTCAGTACCACTGCTGCTGCTGTTACCTCAGTACCACTGCTGATGCTGTTACCTCAGTACTACTGCTGCTGCTGTGTTACCTCAGTACCACTCCTGCTGCTGTTACCCTCAGTACCACTGCTGCTGTGTTACCTCAGTACTACTGCTGCTGCTGTTACCTCAGTACTACTGCTGCTGCTGTTACCTCAGTACCACTGCTGATGCTGTTACCTCAGTACTGCTGCTGCTCTTACCTCAGTACCACTCCTGCTGCTGTTACCTCAGTACCACTGCTGCTGTGTTACCTCGGTACCACTGCTGCTGCTGATACCTCAGTACTGCTGCTGCTGTTACCTCAGTACTACTGCTGCTGTGTTACCCCAGTACTATTGCTGCTGTTACCTCAGTACTGCTGCTGCTGTGTTACCTCAGTACTGCTGCTGCTGCTGTGTTACATCAGTACACTGCTGCTGTGTTACCCCAGTACTGTTGCTGCTGTTACCTCAGTACCACTGCTGATGCTGTTACCTCAGTACTCCTGCTGCTGTTACCTCAGTACTACTGCTGCTGTGTTACCTCAGTACTATTGCTGCTGTTACCTCAGTACTATTGCTGCTGTTACCTCTACTACTGCAGCTGCTGTTACCTCAGTACCACTGCTGCTGTTACCTCAGTATCTGCCTGCTGCTGTGTTTCTTCAGTACTGCTGCTGTGTTACCTCAGTACCACTGCTGCTTGTTACCTCAGTACCATGGCTGCTGTGTTTACCTCAGTGCGCTGCTGCTGTGTTACCTCAGTACTACTGCTGTGCTGTGTTCCTCAGTACTACTGCTGCTGTGTTACTCAGTACTATTGCTGCTGTTACCTCAGTACCCCTGCTGCCGTGTACCTCAGTACTGCTGCTGCTGTTACCTCAGTACTGCTGATGCTGTACCTCAGTGCTACTGCTGCTGTGTTACCTCAGTACTGCTGCTGCTGTGTTACCTCAGTACTGCTGCTGCTGCTGTTACTCACCACCTCTGATGCTGTGTTACCTCAGTACCACTTCTGCTGTTACCTCAGTGATACTGCTGCTGTGTTACCTCAGTACCGCTGCTGCTGTTACCTCTGTACCGCTGCTGCTGCTGTTACCTCAGTACCTCTGCTGCTGTGTTACCTCAGTACTGCTGCTGCTGTTACCTCAGTGCTACTGCTGCTGTTACCTCTGTAACGCTGCTGCTGCTGTTACCTCAGTACCTCTGCTGCTGTGTTACCTCAGTACCACTGCTGCTGTGTTACCTCAGTAATACTGATGCTGTTACCTCAGTAATACTGATGCTGTTACCTCAGTACCACTGCTGCTGCTGTTTACCTCAGTACCACTACTGCTGCTGTTACCTCAGTACCACTTCTGATGCTGTTACCTCAGTACTGCTGCTGGCTGTTACCTCAGTACCACTCTGCTGCTGTTACCTCAGTACCACTGCTGCTGTTTTTCCTCAGTACCACTGCTGCTGTGTTACCTCAGTACCGCTGCTGCTGTGTTACCTCAGTACCACTGCTGCTGCTGTTACCTCAGTACACTGCGCTGCTGTTACCTCAGTACTACTGCTGTGCTGTTACCTCAGTACTTGCTGCTGCTGTGTTACCTCAGTACTGCTGCTGCTGTTACCTCAGTACCACTCCTGCTGCTGTTACCTCAGTACCACTGCTGCTGCTGTTACCTCAGTACCACTGCTGCTGTGTTACCTCAGTACCACTGCTGCTGTGTTCCATCAGTACCGCTGCTGCTGTGTTACTTCAGTACCTCTGCTGCTGTGTTTCCTCAGTACTGCTGCTGCTGTGTTACCTCAGTGATACTGCTGCTGTGTTTCCTAGTACTGCTGCTGCTGTGTTACCTCAGTTCCCCTGCTGCGTGGTTACCTCAGTACTGCTGTTGTTTGCTGTGTTACCTCAGTGCCGCTGCTCTGTGTACTTCAGTACCACTGCTGCTGTGTTACTTAGTACTTACTGCTGCTGTTACCTCAGTACTACTACTGCTGTGTTAACTCAGTACTGCTGCTGCTGTGTACTTGAGTAACTGCTGCTGCTGTGTTACTTCAGTACTGCTGCTGCTGTGTTACCTCATGTACTCTGCTCTGTGTTACCTCAGTTCCCTGCTGCTGTGTTACCTCAGTACTGCTGCTGCCGTGTTACCTCAGTGCCGCTGCTGCTGTGTTACTTCAGTACCACTGCTGCTTTGTTACCTTAGTACCTACTGCTGCTGTTACTCAGTACTCTCACTACTGCTGTGTACTTCAGTACTGCTGCTGCTGCTGTTTACCTCAGTACCCTGACTGCTGTGTTACTTCAGTACTCTACTGCTGTGTACCTCAGTACTGCTGCTGCTGTGGTACCTCAGTACCGCTGCTGCTTGTTACTTCAGTACTACTACTGCTGTGTTACCTCAGTACTGCTGCTGTTGTGTTACCTCAGTACCGCTGTTGCTGTGTACTTCAGTACCGCTGCTGCTGTGTTCCCTCAGTACTAATGCTGCTGCTGTAACCTCAGTACCTCTGCTGCTGGTTACTTCAGTCACTCTGCTGCTGTTTCCTCAGTACTGCTGCTGCTGTGTTACCTCAGTGATACTGCTGTCTGTGTTTCCTCAGTACTGCTGCTGCTGTGTTACCTCATTTCCCCTGCTGCTGTGTTACCTCAGTACTGCTGCTGCTGTGTTACCTCAGTGCCGTGCTGCAGTGTTACTTCAGTACCACTGCTTATTTTTCCTTAGTACGCTGCTGCTGTGTTGCCTCAGTTCCCCTGCTGCTGTGTTACCTCATGGCTACTGCTGCTGTGTTACCTCATTGCTACTGACTGCTGTGTTTCCTCAGTACTGCTGCTGTGTTACCTCAGTACCCCGCTGCTGTCTGTGTTTACCTCAGTAGCGCTGCTGCTGTGTTCCATCAGTACCGCTGCTGCTGTGTTACCTCATTACCAGCTGCTGCTGTTGTTACCTCAGTACCGCTGCTGCTGTGTTACCTCAGTACTGCTGCTGCTGTGTTACCTCGTACCGCTGCTGCTGTGTTACTTCAGTACCACTGCCTGCTGTGTTACCTTAGTACTACTGCTGCTGTTACCTCATTACTACAACTGCGGTTATCCAGTACTGCTGCTGCTGTGTTACTTCAGTACTGCTGCTGCTGTGTTACCTCAGACTGATGTGTTACCTTAGTACTACTGCTGCTGTGTTCCTTCAGTACCACTGCTGCTGTGTTACCTTAGTACTACTGCTGTTACCTCAGTACCGCTGCTGCTGTGTTACTTCAGTACTACTACTGCTATGTTACCTCAGTACTGCTGCTGCTGTGTTACCTCAGTACCGCTGTTGCTGTGTTTACTTCAGTAACTCAGAT
>NC_052344.1:12530164-12567664 GCF_016432855.1 Salvelinus namaycush
AGATCAATGTGGAGCTATATACATGGTGTACCAGTACCAGATCATGTGGGAGCTATATTTCGGAAGTACCAGTACCGATCAATGTGGAGTATTTACAGGGAGTATGTATTTGAGGAGATATGTAATACTGGAAGGCAGGGTAAAGTGCACGAAGCATCAGGATAGATAATAATAAGGTATTTGAGGTAGATGTGTACATGAAGGCAGGGTAAGTGACTAAGCATCAGGATAGATAATAATAAGGTTATTGAGGTAGATGTTTACCGAAGGCAGGGTAAAGTGACTAGCATAGGATAGATAATATAAGGTATTTGAGGAGGTAGTGTACATGAAGGCAGTGTAAAGTGACTAAGCATCAGGAAGATAAAATAGGTATTTGAGGTAGATGGTTACATGAAGGCAGGGTAAAGTGCTAGGCATCAGGATAGATAATAATAAGGTATATTGAGGTAGATGTGTACATGAAGGCAGGGTAAGTGACTAGTGCATCAGGATAGATAATATAAGGTATTTGAGGTAGATGTGTACATGAAGGCAGGGTAAAGTGATCTAGGCATCAGGATAGATAATAATTAAGGGATTTGAGGAGGATGTGTACATGAAGGCAGGGTAAATGACAGACATCAGGATAGATAATAATAAGGTATTTGAGTTAGATGTGTACAGAAGGCAGGGTAAAGTGACTAGACATCAGGATAGATAAATAAGGTATTTGAGGTAGATGTTACATGAAGGCAGGGTAAAGTGACTAGGCATCTGTCACGTTCCTACCTGTTTCTTTGTATTGTTGTGTTTAGGGGTAGGACGTGAGCTGGGTGGGAGTCTGTGTGTTGTTCTATGTTAAGTCAGTGTTTAATTGACATTGTATGGCTCCAATCAGAGCAGTGGTTGTCGTTTCCTTGATTGAGACACCATATAAGAGGTTGTCACATGTTTGTTGTGGGTGGTTGTCGTCCATGTCTGTGTATGTTGCACCACACTGACTGTTCGGTTTGTCGTCGTGTATGTAGTTGTCTGTTCGTGCGTTCTTGTATATTGTAATTCTCAAGTCCAGGTCTGTGCATCGTTATTTTGTGTTGTAGGTGTTGAAGTGTTTCGTGTTCGTCTTTATTTAAAAACACATTATGTCCACATCCACGCTGCGCTTGGGTCCAATCCTACTCCTACTCTTCAGACGATAGAGGTAGAGCACATGAAGGCGTTACAGCATTTCAGGATAGTAATAAGGTAGATTGAGGTAGATTATGTACATGAAGGCAGGTTAAGTGACTAGGCATCAGGATAGATAATAATAAAGGTATTTGAGGTAGATATGTACATGAGGCAGGGTAAAGTGACTAGACATAAGGATAGATAATAAAATAAGGTTTTGAGGTAGATGTGTACATGAAGGCAGGATAAAGTGACTATACATCAGGATAGATAATAAGGTATTTGAGGTAGATGGTACATGAGGCAGGGTAAAGTGACTAGGCATCAGGATAGATGAATAATAAGGTATTTGAGGTAGAATTGTACATGAAGGCAGGGTAAATGACTAGGCATCAGGATTAGATAAAATAAGGTATGTTAGGTAGATATGTACATGAAGGCAGGGTAAAGTGACTAGCATCAGGCTAGATAATAAAAGGTATTTGAGGTAGATATGTACATGAAGGACGGGTAAAGTGACTAAGATCCGGATAGATAATAATAAGGTATTTGAGGGAGATATGTACATGAAGGCAGGGTAAAGTGACTAGACATCAGGATAGTAATAATAAGGTATTTGAGGTAGATATGTACATGAAGGCAGGGGTAAAGTGACGAGACATCGAGATAGATAATAATAAGGTATTTGAGGTAGATATGTACATGAAGCAGGGTAAAGTGAAGGATCAGGATAGATAAAATAAGGTATTTGAGGTAGTATATGTACATGAAGGCAGGGTAAAGTGACTAGACATCAGGATAGATAATAATAAGGTATTTGAGGTAGATATGCACATGAAGGCAGGGTAAAGTGACTAGACATCAGGATAGACAGTTAAAATAATAAGGTATTTGAGGTAGATGTGTACATGGAAGGCAGGATAAAGTGACTGACATCAGGATAGATAATAAAAGGTATTTGAGGTAAGATGTGTACATGAAGGCAGGGTAAAGTGACAGGCTCCAGGATAGATAATAATAAGGTATTTGAGGTAGATTGTCACATGAAGGCAGGGTTAATGGCTAGGCACAGGATAGATAATAATAAGGTATTTGAGGTAGATGTGTACGTGAGGCAGGGTAAAGTGACTAGGCAAGGATAGATAATAATAAGGTAGTTGAGGTAGATGTGTACGTGAAGGCAGGGTAAAGGGACTAGAATCAGGATGAGAATAATAAGGTATTTGAGGTAGATGTGTACGTGAAGGCAGGTAAAGTGAAAGACATCATGATAGATAATAATAAGGTATTGAGGTAGATGTGTACGTGAAGGCAGTGTAAAGTGACTAGGCATCAGGATAGATAATAATAGGTATTTGAGGTAGAGTGTACATGAAGGAGGTAAGTGACTAGGCATAGCGATAGAAATAATAAGGTATGTGAGGTAGATGTGTACGAAGCAGGGTAAAGTGACTATACATCAGGAACTAATATAAGGTATTTGAGGTAGATGTGTACAGAAGGCAGGGTAAAGTGACTACGACATCAGGATAGATAAATAAGGGATTGAGGTAGATGTGTACATGAAGGCAGGGTTAAAGTGACTAGACATCAGTAGAGATATAATAAGGTATTTGAGGTAGATGTGTACAGAAGGCAGGGTAAAGTGACTAGACACAGATAGATAACAATAAGTATTTGAGGTAGAGTGTGACAGAAGGCAGGGTAAAGTGACTAGGACATCAGGATAGACAATAATAAGGTATTTGAGGTAGATGGTACATGAAGGCAGGGTAAAGTGAATAGGCATCAGGATAGAAACAATAAGGTCAGTTGAGGTAGATATGTACATGAAGAGCAGGGTAAAGTGACTAGCACAGGATAGATAATAATAGGTATTGAGGTAGATTAGTACATGAAGGCAGGGTAAAGTGACTAGGCATCGGATAGATAATAATAAGGTATTGAGGTAGATATGACATGAAGGCAGGGTTAAAGTGACTAGACATAGGATAGATAAGAATAAGGTATTTGAGTAGATGGTACTGAAGGCAGTGTAAAGTGACTAGCATCAGGATAGATAATAATAAGGATTTGAGGTAGATGTGTACATGAAGGCGGGGTAAAGCGACTAGGCATAGGATAGATATAATAAGGTAGTTTGAAGGTAGATGTGTACATGAAGGCAGGGTAAAGTGACTAGACATCAGGATAGATAATAATAAGGTATTTGAGGTAGATATGCACATGAAAGCAGGGTAAAGGGACTAGACATCAGGATGGATAATAATAAGGATTTGAGGTAGAATGTGACGTGAAGGCGTGTAAAGTGATAGGCATCAGGAGTAGATAATAATGAAGGATTTGAGGTTAGATGTGTACATTGAAGGCTAGGGTAAAAGTGACTAGGCATCAGGATAGAAATAAGGTATTTGAGCGTAGATCAGTACCGCTGCTGCTGTGTTACCTCAGTACTAATGCTGCTGCTGTAACCTCAGTACCTCTGCTGCTGTGTTACTTCAGTACCTATGCTGCTGTTTCCTCAGTACTGCTGCTGCTGTGTTACCTCAGTACCAATGCTAATGCTGTGTTACCTCAGTACCTCTGCTGTTGTGTTACTTCAGTACCTCTGCTGCTGTGTTACTTCAGTACCTCTGCTGATGTGTTTCCTCAGTACTGCTGCTGCTGTGTTACCTCAGTGATACTGCTGCTGTGTTTCCTCAGTACTGCTGCTGCTGTGTTACCTCAGTTCCCCTGCTGCTGTGTTACCTCAGTACTGCTGCTGCTGTGTTACCTCAGTGCCGCTGCTGCTGTGTTACTTCAGTACCACTGCTGCTGTGTTACCTTAGTACTACTGCTGCTGTTACCTCAGTACTACTACTGCTGTGTTACCTCAGTACTGCTGCTGCTGTGTTACTTCAGTACTGCTGCTGCTGTGTTACCTCAGTACTGCTGTGTTACCTTATTACTACTGCTGCTGTGTTACTTCAGTACCACTGCTGCTGTGTTACCTCAGTGCTACTGCTGCTGTGTTTCCTCAGTGCTGCTGCTATGTTACCTCAGTACCGCTGCTGCTGTGTTACCTCAGTTCCCCTGCTGCTGTGTTACCTCAGTACTGCTGCTGCTGTTTTACCTCAGTGCCGCTGCTGCTGTGTTACTTCAGTACCACTGCTGCTGCTGTTACCTCAGTACCGCTGCTGCTGTGTTACTTCAGTACTGCTGCTGCTGTGTTACCTCAGTACCGCTGCTGCTGTGTTACCTCAGTACCGCTGCTGCTGTGTTCCATCAGTACTGCTGCTGCTGTGTTACCTCAGTACTACTGATGCTGTGTTACTTCAGTACCACTGCTGCTGTGTTACTTCAGTACCGCTGCTGCTGTGTTACTTCAGTACCTCTGCTGCTGTTTCCTCAGTACTGCTGCTGCTGTGTTACCTCAGTGATACTGCTGCTGTGTTTCCTCAGTACTGCTGCTGTTGTGTTACCTCAGTTCCCCTGCTGCTGTGTTACCTCAGTACTGCTGCTGCTGTTTTACCTCAGTGCCGCTGCTGCTGTGTTACTTCAGTACCACTGCTGCTGCTGTTACCTCAGTACCGCTGCTGCTGTGTTACTTCAGTACTACTACTGCTGTGTTACCTCAGTACTGCTGCTGCTGTGTTACCTCAGTACCGCTGCTGCTGTGTTACTTCAGTACTACTACTGCTGTGTTACCTCAGTACTGCTGCTGCTGTGTTACCTCAGTACCGCTGTTGCTGTGTTACTTCAGTACCGCTGCTGCTGTGTTACCTCAGTACTAATGCTGCTGCTGTAACCTTAGTACCTCTGCTGCTGTGTTACTTCAGTACCTCTGCTGCTGTTTCCTCAGTACTGCTGCTGCTGTGTTACCTCAGTGATACTGCTGCTGTGTTTCCTCAGTACTGCTGCTGCTGTGTTACCTCAGTTCCCCTGCTTATGTGTTTCCTTAGTACCGCTGCTGCTGTGTTGCCTCAGTTCCCCTGCTGCTGTGTTACCTCATTGCTACTGCTGCTGTGTTACCTCATTGCTACTGCTGCTGTGTTTCCTCAGTGCTGCTGCTGTGTTACCTCAGTACCGCTGCTGCTGTGTTACCTCAGTACCGCTGCTGCTGTGTTCCATCAGTACCGCTGCTGCTGTGTTACCTCAGTACCGCTGCTGCTGTGTTACCTCAGTACTGCTGCTGCTGTGTTACCTCAGTACCGCTGCTGCTGTGTTACTTCAGTACCACTGCTGCTGTGTTACCTTAGTACTACTGCTGCTGTTACCTCAGTACTACAACTGCTGTGTTACCCCAGTACTGCTGCTGCTGTGTTACCCCAGTACTGCTGCTGCTGTGTTACTTCAGTACTGCTGCTGCTGTGTTACCTCAGTGCTGATGTGTTACCTTAGTACTACTGCTGCTGTGTTACTTCAGTACCACTGCTGCTGTGTTACCTTAGTACTACTGCTGCTGTTACCTCAGTACCGCTGCTGCTGTGTTACTTCAGTACTGCTGCTGCTGTGTTACCTCAGTACTGCTGCTGCTGTGTTACCTCAGTACCGCTGTTGCTGTGTTACTTCAGTACCGCTGCTGCTGTGTTACCTCAGTACTAATGCTGCTGCTGTAACCTCAGTACCAATGCTAATGCTGTGTTACCTCAGTATCTCTGCTGCTGTGTTACTTCAGTACCTCTGCTGCTGTGTTACTTCAGTACCTCTGCTGCTGTGTTACCTCAGTACTGCTGCTGCTGTGTTACCTCAGTGATACTGCTGCTGTGTTTCCTCAGTACTGCTGCTGCTGTGTTACCTCAGTTCCCCTGCTGCTGTGTTACCTCAGTACTGCTGCTGCTGTGTTACCTCAGTGCCGCTGCCGCTGTGTTACTTCAGTACCACTGCTGCTGTGTTACCTTAGTACTACTGCTGCTGTGTTACCTCAGTACTGCTGCTGCTGTGTTACTTCAGTACTGCTGCTGCTGTGTTACCTCAGTACTGCTGTGTTACCTTAGTACTACTGATGCTGTGTTACTTCAGTACCACTGCTGCTTTGTTACTTCAGTACCGCTGCTGTGTTACTTCAGTACCTCTGCTACTGTGTTTCCTCAGTACTGCTGCTGCTGTGTTACCTCAGTGATACTGCTGCTGTGTTTCCTCAGTACTGCTGCTGTTGTGTTACCTCAGTTCCCCTGCTGCTGTGTTACCTCAGTACTGCTGCTGCTGTGTTACCTCAGTGCCGCTGCTGCTGTGTTACTTCAGTACCACTGCTGCTGTGTTACCTTAGTACTACTGCTGCTGTTACCTCAGTACTACTACTGCTGTGTTACCTCAGTACTGCTGCTGCTGTGTTACTTCAGTACTGCTGCTTTGTTACTTCAGTACTGCTGCTGCTGTGATACCTCAGTACTGCTGTGTTACCTTAGTACCACTGCTGCTGTGTTTCCTCAGTACTGCTGCTGCTGTGTTACCTCAGTGACACAGCTGCTGTGTTTCCTCAGTACTGCTGCTGCTGTGTTGCCTCAGTTCCCCTGCTGCTGTGTTACCTCATTGCTACTGCTGCTGTGTTACCTCAGTACCGCTGCTGCTGTGTTACCTCAGTACCGCTGCTGCTGTGTTCCATCAGTATTGCTGCTGCTGTGTTACCTCAGTACCGCTGCTGCTGTGTTCCATCAGTACCGCTGCTGCTGTGTTACCTCAGTACTGCTGCTGCTGTGTTACCTCAGTACCGCTGCTGCTGTGTTACTTCAGTACCTCTGCTGCTGTGTTACCTTAGTACTACTGCTGCTGTTACCTCAGTACTATTACTGCTGTGTTACCCCAGTACTGCTGCTGCTGTGTTACTTCAGTACTGCTGCTGCTGTGTTACCTCAGTACTGATGTGTTACCTTAGTACTACTGCTGCTGTGTTACTTCAGTACCACTGCTGCTGTGTTACCTTAGTACCACTGCTGCTGTTACCTCAGTACCGCTGCTGCTGTGTTACCTCAGTACTGCTGCTGCTGTGTTACCTCAGTACTGCTCCTGCTGTGTTACCTCAGTACTGCTGCTGCTGTGTTACCTCAGTACTGCTGCTGCTGTGTTACCTCAGTACCTCTGCTGCTGTGTTACTTCAGTACCTCTGCTGCTGTTTCCTCAGTACTGCTGCTGCTGTGTTACCTCAGTACCAATGCTAATGCTGTGTTACCTCAGTACCTCTGCTGTTGTGTTACTTCAGTACCTCTGCTGCTGTGTTTCCTCAGTACTGCTGCTGCTGTGTTACCTCAGTGATACTGCTGCTGAGTTTCCTCAGTACTGCTGCTGCTGCTGTGTTACCTCAGTTCCCCTGCTGCTGTGTTACCTCAGTACTGCTGCTGCTGTGTTACCTCAGTGCCGCTGCTGCTGTGTTACTTCAGTACCACTGCTGCTGTGTTACCTTAGTACTACTGCTGCTGTGGTACTTCAGTACTGCTGCTGCTGTGTTACCTCAGTACTGCTGTGTTACCTTAGTACTACTGCTGCTGTGTTACTTCAGTACCACTGCTGCTGTGTTTCCTCAGTACTGCTGCTGCTGTGTTACCTCAGTGATACTGCTGCTGTGTTTCCTCAGTACTGCTGCTGCTGTGTTGCCTCAGTTCCCCTGCTGCTGTGTTACCTCAGTGCTACTGCTGCTGTGTTTCCTCAGTGCTGCTGCTGTGTTACCTCAGTACCGCTGCTGCTGTGTTACCTCAGTACCGCTGCTGCTGTGTTCCATCAGTACCGCTGCTGCTGTGTTACCTCAGTACCGCTGCTGCTGTGTTACCTCAGTACCGCTGCTGCTGTGTTACCTCAGTACCGCTGCTGCTGTGTTACCTCAGTACTGCTGCTGCTGTGTTACCTCAGTACCGCTGCTGCTGTGGTCCATCAGTACCGCTGCTGCTGTGTTACCTCAGTACCGCTGCTGCTGTGTTACCTCAGTACTGCTGCTGCTGTGTTACCTCAGTACCGCTGCTGCTGTGTTACTTCAGTACCACTGCTGCTGTGTTACCTTAGTACTACTGCTGCTGTTACCTCAGTACTACAACTGCTGTGTTACCCCAGTACTGCTGCTGCTGTGTTACTTCAGTACTGCTGCTGCTGTGTTACCTCAGTACTGATGTGTTACCTTAGTACTACTGCTGCTGTGTTACTTCAGTACTGCTGCTGCTGTGTTACCTCAGTACTGCTGCTGCTGTGTTACCTCAGTACCGCTGTTGCTGTGTTACTTCAGTACCGCTGCTGCTGTGTTACCTCAGTACTAATGCTGCTGCTGTAACCTCAGTACCTCTGCTGCTGTGTAACTTCAGTACCTCTGCTGCTGTTTCCTCAGTACTGCTGCTGCTGTGTTACCTCAGTACCAATGCTAATGCTGTGTTACCTCAGTACCTCTGCTGCTGTGTTACTTCAGTACCTCTGCTGCTGTGTTACTTCAGTACCTCTGCTGATGTGTTTCCTCAGTACTGCTGCTGCTGTGTTACCTCAGTGATACTGCTGCTATGTTTCCTCAGTACTGCTGCTGCTGTGTTACCTCAGTTCCCCTGCTGCTGTGTTACCTCAGTACTGCTGCTGCTGTGTTACCTCAGTGCCGCTGCTGCTGTGTTACTTCAGTACCACTGCTGCTGTGTTACCTTAGTACTACTGCTGCTGTTACCTCAGTACTACTACTGCTGTGTTACCTCAGTACTGCTGCTGCTGTGTTACTTCAGTACTGCTGCTGCTGTGTTACCTCAGTACTGCTGTGTTACCTTAGTACTACTGATGCTGTGTTACTTCAGTACCACTGCTGCTTTGTTACTTCAGTACCGCTGCTGCTGTGTTACTTCAGTACCTCTGCTGCTGTGTTTCCTCAGTACTGCTGCTGCTGTGTTACCTCAGTGATACTGCTGCTGTGTTTCCTCAGTACTGCTGCTGTTGTGTTACCTCAGTTCCCCTGCTGCTGTGTTACCTCAGTACTGCTGCTGCTGTGTTACCTCAGTGCCGCTGCTGCTGTGTTACTTCAGTACCACTGCTGCTGTGTTACCTTAGTACTACTGCTGCTGTTACCTCAGTACTACTACTGCTGTGTTACCCCAGTACTGCTGCTGCTGTGTTACTTCAGTACTGCTGCTTTGTTACTTCAGTACTGCTGCTGCTGTGATACCTCAGTACTGCTGTGTTACCTTAGTACCACTGCTGCTGTGTTTCCTCAGTACTGCTGCTGCTGTGTTACCTCAGTGATACAGCTGCTGTGTTTCCTCAGTACTGCTGCTGCTGTGTTGCCTATGTTCCCCTGCTGCTGTGTTACCTCATTGCTTCTGCTGCTGTGTTACCTCAGTACCGCTGCTGCTGTGTTACCTCAGTACCGCTGCTGCTGTGTTCCATCAGTATTGCTGCTGCTGTGTTACCTCAGTACCGCTGCTGCTGTGTTCCATCAGTACCGTTGCTGCTGTGTTACCTCAGTACTGCTGCTGCTGTGTTACCTCAGTACCGCTGCTGCTGTGTTACTTCAGTACCACTGCTGCTGTGTTACCTTAGTACTACTGCTGCTGTTACCTCAGTACTATTACTGCTGTGTTACCCCAGTACTGCTGCTGCTGTGTTACTTCAGTACTGCTGCTGCTGTGTTACCTCAGTACTGATGTGTTACCTTAGTACTACTGCTGCTGTGTTACTTCAGTACCACTGCTGCTGTGTTACCTTAGTACTACTGCTGCTGTTACCTCAGTACCGCTGCTGCTGTGTTACCTCAGTACTGCTGCTGCTGTGTTACCTCAGTACTGCTGCTGCTGTGTTACCTCAGTACTGCTGCTGCTGTGTTACCTCAGTACCTCTGCTGCTGTGTTACTTCAGTACCTCTGCTGCTGTTTCCTCAGTACTGCTGCTGCTGTGTTACCTCAGTACCAATGCTAATGCTGTGTTACCTCAGTACCTCTGCTGTTGTGTTACTTCAGTACCTCTGCTGCTGTGTTTCCTCAGTACTGCTGCTGCTGTGTTACCTCAGTGATACTGCTGCTGAGTTTCCTCAGTGATACTGCTGCTGAGTTTCCTCAGTACTGCTGCTGCTGTGTTACCTCAGTTCCCCTGCTGCTGTGTTACCTCAGTACTGCTGCTGCTGTGTTACCTCAGTGCCGCTGCTGCTGTGTTACTTCAGTACCACTGCTGCTGTGTTACCTTAGTACTACTGCTGCTGTTACCTCAGTACTACTACTGCTGTGTTACCTCAGTACTGCTGCTGCTGTGTTACTTCAGTACTGCTGCTGCTGTGTTACCTCAGTACTGCTGTGTTACCTCAGTGCCACTGCTGCTGTGTTTCCTCAGTGCTGCTGCTGTGTTACCTCAGTACCGCTGCTGCTGTGTTACCTCAGTTCCCCTGCTGCTGTGTTACCTCAGTGCTACTGCTGCTGTGTTGCCTCAGTTCCCCTGCTGCTGTGTTACCTCAGTGCTACTGCTGCTGTGTTTCCTCAGTGCTGCTGCTGTGTTACCTCAGTACCGCTGCTGCTGTGTTACCTCAGTACCGCTGCTGCTGTGTTCCATCAGTACCGCTGCTGCTGTGTTCCATCAGTACCGCTGCTGCTGTGTTACCTCAGTACTGCTGCTGCTGTGTTACCTCAGTACCGCTGCTGCTGTGTTACCTCAGTACTGCTGCTGCTGTGTTACCTCAGTACTGCTGTTGCTGTGTTACCTCAGTACCGCTGCTGCTGTGTTACTTCAGTACCACTGCTGCTGTGTTACCTTAGTACTACTGCTGCTGTTACCTCAGTACTACTACTGCTGTGTTACCTCAGTGCCGCTGCTGCTGTGTTACTTCAGTACCACTGCTTATGTGTTTCCTTAGTACCGCTGCTGCTGTGTTGCCTCATTGCTACTGCTGCTGTGTTACCTCATTGCTACTGCTGCTGTGTTCCATCAGTACCACTGCTGCTGTGTTACCTCAGTACTGCTGCTGCTGTGTTACCTCAGTACTGCTGCTGCTGTGTTACTTCAGTACCGCTGCTGCTGTGTTACCTCAGTACTAATGCTGCTGCTGTAACCTCAGTACCTCTGCTGCTGTGTAACTTCAGTACATCTGCTGCTGTTTCCTCAGTACTGCTGCTGCTGTGTTACCTCAGTACTGCTGCTGCTGTGTTACCTCAGTACCACTGCTGCTGTGTTACCTTAGTACTACTGCTGCTGTTACCTCAGTACTATTACTGCTGTGTTACCCCAGTACTGCTGCTGCTGTGTTACTTCAGTACTGCTGCTGCTGTGTTACCTCAGTACTGATGTGTTACCTTAGTACTACTGCTGCTGTGTTACTTCAGTACCACTGCTGCTGTGTTACCTTAGTACTACTGCTGCTGTTACCTCAGTACCGCTGCTGCTGTGTTACCTCAGTACTGCTGCTGCTGTGTTACCTCAGTACTGCTGCTGCTGTGTTACCTCAGTACTGCTGCTGCTGTGTTACCTCAGTACTGCTGCTGCTGTGTTACCTCAGTACTGCTGCTGCTGTGTTACCTCAGTACCTCTGCTGCTGTGTTACTTCAGTACCTCTGCTGCTGTTTCCTCAGTACTGCTGCTGCGGCTGTGTTACCTCAGTACCAATGCTAATGCTGTGTTACCTCAGTACCTCTGCTGTTGTGTTACTTCAGTACCTCTGCTGCTGTGTTTCCTCAGTACTGCTGCTGCTGTGTTACCTCAGTTCCCCTGCTGCTGTGTTACCTCAGTGCCGCTGCTGCTGTGTTACCTCAGTGCCGCTGCTGCTGTGTTACCTCAGTACTACTACTGCTGTGTTACCTCAGTACTGCTGCTGCTGTGTTACTTCAGTACTGCTGCTGCTGTGTTACCTCAGTACTGCTGTGTTACCTTAGTACTACTGCTGCTGTGTTACTTCAGTACCACTGCTGCTGTGTTTCCTCAGTACTGCTGCTGCTGTGTTACCTCAGTGATACTGCTGCTGTGTTTCCTCAGTACTGCTGCTGCTGTGTTGCCTCAGTTCCCCTGCTGCTGTGTTACCTCAGTGCTACTGCTGCTGTGTTTCCTCAGTGCTGCTGCTCTGTTACCTCAGTACCGCTGCTGCTGTGTTACCTCAGTACCGCTGCTGCTGTGTTCCATCAGTACCGCTGCTGCTGTGTTACCTCAGTACTGCTGCTGCTGTGTTACCTCAGTACCGCTCCTGCTGTGTTCCATCAGTACTGCTGCTGCTGTGTTACCTCAGTACTGCTGCTGCTGTGTTACCTCAGTACTGCTGTTGCTGTGTTACCTCAGTACCGCTGCTGCTGTGTTACTTCAGTACCACTGCTGCTGTGTTACCTCAGTACTACTACTGCTGTGTTACCCCAGTACTGCTGCTGCTGTGTTACTTCAGTACTGCTGCTGCTGTGTTACCTCAGTACTGATGTGTTACCTTAGTACTACTGCTGCTGTGTTACTTCAGTACCGCTGCTGCTGCTGTTACCTCAGTACCGCTGCTGCTGTGTTACCTCAGTTCTGCTGCTGCTGCTGTTATCTCAGTACTACTGCTGCTGTGTTACCTCAGTACTGCTGCTGCTGTGTTACCTCAGTACTGCTGCTGCTGTGTTACCTCTGTACCGCTGCTGCTGTGTTACTTCAGTACTGCTGCTGCTGTGTTACCTCAGTACTGCTGCTGCTGTGTTACCTCTGTACCGCTGCTGCTGTGTTACCTCAGTACTGCTGCTGCTGTGTTACCTCAGTACTGCTGCTGCTGCTGTTACCTCTGTACCGCTGCTGCTGTTACCTCAGTACTGCTGCTGCTGTGTTACCTCAGTACTGCTGCTGCTGTGTTACCTCTGTACCGCTGCTGCTGTGTTACTTCAGTACTGCTGCTGCTGTGTTACCTCAGTACTGCTGCTGCTGTGTTACCTCTGTACCGCTGCTGCTGTGTTACTTCAGTACTGCTGCTGCTGTGTTACCTCAGTACTTCTGCTGCTGCTGTGTTACCTCAGTACTGCTGCTGCTGTGTTACCTCTGTACCGCTGCTGCACTGACTGTCAGTCCATCCCCTTCTCCTCTCTTCTGCCCATCCCCCCGTCCTCCTCACTTGTCAGGCGCGTCATGATAGCCCAGAGTGAGAGGGATGAGAAATGGCCACATCCCACTGGAGAGACACTCCACACTGATCTCATCACTAGAGGACTGAACGCTGTAGTGACCTCCTCATACACTGCATTGATTCACACACAGACACTCACACACACTCTCTCTCTCACACACACACACACACGGCACGCACATGACACACACACACACGGCTGTGTCATCCCTCACCAGCCCTGTGCCATAGAGAGGACACTCACCTGCATTTGTAGTGCACCTAACTGAAGACCTACTTTACCATCCTCCTCCTGGAAGTGGGTTATATGAAGGTCACACGCTCAACAGCCCAACATGTAGAGGTGGAGTTTATAGGATGCAGCCTCTTCAGTCCTTAATGGTCCTTACACAGTCCTCCAGTCCTCAAAGGTCAGCCCTGGTATCTTGTCCCCATTCAAGTTCCCATCAGGAATCACACTGAAAGAAGATCAAATCTGTGTGCTGCTCATAGTAAGGAATTGTGTTTTAATGTTAGGTGAATGTTCAGTGACATTGGAAGTGAATCCACCTGCCCTCCATGTCTATCTACTGAAGAACGTGCCAGATTATTTTCCTTATCTGGTGTGTGTGTGAGTGCGCGTTTGTGTGAGAGTGAGAAAGAGAGTGAAAAAGTGGCGGATAGAGCGAGGGAGAGAGTTAGAAAGAGGGAGATTGGACAAATGAGGCAGAGAGCTGCCAAGAGTTCAGAGAAAGTGCTGACACCAGTGTTCTGCTTGTTTGTCCCATCATGCAACAGCGCAGTGTAAATACACAGTAATTACTGGCCACAGCTCATATTGTTTTTATTCAATCAGATGACAGCTGTTGGCACCATCACATTTAGCCCATGTTGTGGGCCGGACAGCTTTTTTTTTCATGTGTCACGAGCAATGACGCAGGGTCACAGGCGGGTCACGTGGTGCCAGTGAGGGGCATCTGCTCTGGGAGGAGGGCAGAAGGCTGACATTATTATTCACTGGGCTGTCAAAGTACAGAGCACCCAGGATTGCATGAGGGAAAAAAAATATTCTGCCCTGCGCTACCGGCAGCCACAGATAGGGGGAGCCAGTGGACTTCCCGCAGACTAATGGAAAGAGGGATCTCATTGTGATAGGTCCACACCACCGGAGCCTGCTTCCTTTGTTGCCTCCCAACTGACGCACCCCCCCTTCCCTCTCTCCTCCTCTCTCTCACTCACACACACACTCTCTCTCTCTCTCGTTCTTTCTCCTGCCTCATCTCCCCTTCCTCTCCCATCCGTGGATGAAATGAGCAGGAGAGGTGGTGTGGATCAGACAGATAGACACAGTGAGTGGGACTGGAGGAGAGGGGTTTCTTCACTGCTGTACTGACTGTGAGCCTGGAAGAGGCTGCTGCTGGCTGGGCTCTTTGTGGAGATATACGTACCTGTGGAGAACGGACACTGACACAGCTGGCTGCCAATAACACTCAACTGTGAGAGCCGCCGTGCAAGAGGTGCATTTTACTGTGTGTCGTCTGTGAATTTAGGTATGTGTGTGTGTGTGGGGGGGGGGGGGGGAGAAGAGGTATCGTGTGTGTGTGTGTGTGTGTGTGTGTGTGTGTGTGTGTGTGTGTGTGTGTGTGTGTGTGTGTGTGTGTGTGTGTGTGTGTGTGTTGAATGATGTATGTATCATCCTGTTTTTTACTGTGTGGATTAACATGGCATAGCTTCTTTTCTCATGCTGATGTCAATTGGCTGGTTGGGTTGTTTTGTTTCCTCGGCAGAACAGGATTTTATATCTGACCCTATTCAGGCATAGTCTTTGATTATAAATTCATGTTTAGGCTATTCATTTGTACAATGTTGTTGTGGTGCGAGAGAGAGAGAGGGAGAAAGGAGAATGCAGTAGATAAAACATTCCTCCGACGTTGTCGGCAGATAAACTTGTTCTTCAAAAGTAGGTTATTCATGAATTCATGTGACTTCTCGACGCTCATTATAAAACGCTGTCTGGCTGACACATTGAGATTGCGTTGTGTCTGTCAGTGCGCATGCTCTCCAACAGACGGAACGCTTGAATGTCGTTGCCTTGGGGTCTGAAAGATGAGATAGAGGACCTAAGCATTGCCAGGCAATGGGCCAAATCACTGTCTTTTAGTGTCTGCTGAAGGTTAGGGGAACATTTCTCTCTGGGTCCCTCTTAGCATTATTAATGAAAATGACGAGTCTGTTCAGTCATCCTGTTTCAGTGGGAATTCCATTGGTTTGAGGACGTGTGCCCTCTTGGTTGGCTTGAGATGGAGGATATTTCAAGAGGATATTGTAGGCACAGGAGGCTGTTGAGGGTAGGACGGCTCATAATAACATCTGGAACGGAGCGAATGGAATGGCATCAAACACATGGAAATACTCCGCTCCAGCCATTACCACAAGCCTGTCCTCCCCAATTAAGGTGCCACTAAACCTCCTGTGGTTGCAGGCTATGTGTGTGGAGTGTGTGGATGTCAACACTGTATATGGTGTAGGTGGGATTGTGTGATGGTACAAGAGTGGAATATATGGGGTCAGACAGACAGGCAGAGCGAGACAGGCAGACAGACAGACAGACACAGTGAGTGGTAGTAGTACAAATGTGGAGTATCGGTGAGGCTTGTGTCCATTCCAGCCCTCTCTCTCTCTCTCTCTCTCTCTCTCTCTCTCTCTCCCCCTGGAGCTTTGCCGTTGCCTCCCTCTCTCCTTCCCCTTCGACCCCTCCCTCGTTCCCTCCCTCCATCCTGCTGAGGAGGCAAATTTAGAGTGGGCGAACTTTAGCCCATTCATAATGGTGATGAGGGGAGGAGTGGAAGAGGAGGGAGGGGGAGAGAAAGACCCCCCAGACACCTCATCACGTATTTATGTCTAGATGTGTAGACATTTCTCTCAACACATGTTTGCCTCATTCACCAATTTACACCCTCACTCCCAATCCAACGGCTGTGTTGACAGATGTTGAACCGATAGAACCTTGCTTCTGTATCTGTATTGCTTGCTCTCTGGGGGTTTAGGCTGGGTTTCTGTAGAAGTACTTTGTGACAACTGCTGATGTAAAAAGGACTTATAAATAAATATGATTGATTGATTGATTGATAGAGCTCACACTGGTTCATGCTTTGGTGTTTGTTTGCATAATATGCTAATATTGTCCATTGTGACATCATGGGTTTGACTGTTGAGTTTTTCCAGACCACAGGAAAAACGTACTGCTGGTCACGTGATCAGGACAAACTCCTGGCCCTGACCATGACACCTGCTCTTAGGCCTTACCGAGTTGTTATTGGTCTTTTCCTCCAGGGGGCGTCATAGACAAGGACCTGCGTCACTACCTCAACCTGCGCTTCCAGAAGGCCTCAGTGGACCACGAGCTCCAGCAGATCATTAGAGACAACCTCTACCTCCGCACCATACCCTGTGAGTAACCCCCCCTGACCCAGTCCCCAATCTCTTACCTGGTTTCCCTCTCGCCCTCTCACAGGGAGATATTCTTCATCCACCCCAGCCTACCTGTCCAATAACACACAGAATCTTCCATGTTTCCTGGCCATGCCACCTGGAAAAACTAGCTGTGAGATATCCACAGATCTGGTTCAAATCTCACTTTCCAAACTTGGGAATAAGTAAAATAGATACACAACATGTAGATTCCCTCCAATCATTGAAATACATTGACATTTGAATCTGCTGTCTTCATTCCCAGCCTCCGCTTCTTCAGCAGCTGCTGACTCTCTGTTGGTCTGGCTGGGTTCAGTAATGGATGATCTAGCTTCATGATTTGGCTGGAGGGATGAACCTGGCCTCCTGCAGCCGCCTGTCTCAGCGGAGGGTGGACTCAGATTGAACCTTGGCAGCGCAGTTCTGTAATCAGCACCTGAATCTCAGCAGGCAGGCGGGCACCATGGTTAAGGCCTATTTATTGTAAAACCATGCCAGTTTTAGTCAATTGAGCTGGGAGACTATCTAGCCAGCCCTCCAGCACTGCATTTGGAGAGCGTTGGCCTACTAATGGAATGTGTGCATGTGTGTAGCAGTGCTCCTAGACAGCATTTAGACTGAAACAGTCAACAGAGATTAAATAGTCATGTTTGTTATGTTTAATTGGCTGTTTAATAGATGAATATACTGTAGACACTGCATAAGGTTTTCTCATCAAGGTTCTTATCTGTCATGATGTTATGGAGGAGATGATGTTTAATCCACAGCATCACATTTTATTGGTCACACGTGTTACACGTGTTATTGCGGGTGTAGCGAAATGCTTGTGTTTCTAGTTTCAACAGTGCAGTTATATCAACCAAGCAATGTCTAACAATTTCACAACAATACACACTATACACATACATTTCAAGTCAAATTGTCAGAGCAGCATAGACTAAAATACAGTAGAATAGAATACAGTATATACATACTGTATGAGACCAGTAGTGCAAAATATGTAAACATTATTCAAGTGACTAGTGTTCCAAGTATTAAAGTGGACAGTGATTTCAAGTCTATGTATATAGGGCAGCAGTCTCTAATGTGCTAGTGATGGCTATTTAACAGTCTGATGGCCTTGAGATAGAAGCTGTTTTTCAGTCTCTTGGTGCCAGCTTAGATGCACCTGTACTGACCTCGTCTTCTGGATGATAGCGGGGTGAACAGGCAGTGGCTCGGGTGGTTGGTGTCCTTGATGATATTTTTGGCCTTCCTGTGACATCGGGTTGTGTAGGTGTCCTGGAGGGCAGGTAGTTTGCCCCCGGTAATGCGTATGGCAGACCGCACCACCCTCTGGAGAGCCCTGTGGTTGCGGGCGGTGCAGTTGCCGTACCAGGCGGTGATACAGCCCGACAGGATGCTCTCAATTGTGCACCTGTAAAAGTTTGTGAGGATTTTAAGTGCCAAGCCAAATTTCTTCAGCCGCCTGAGGTTGAAGTGGCGCTGTTGGGTGGACCATTTCAGTTTGTCCGTGATGTGTGTTCACTCGTTTAATGGTCCTCATGATATTTGTCTATACAACATTTGCTCTCAAAAATGTCAGCTTAGGTGCTATTAACTGGAAGCGTGTTTGTGTGAATGTGTGTGTGTGGGTCTGCGTGTGTGGGTCTGCGTGTGTGTGGGTCTGCGTGTGTGTGTGGGTCTGCGTGCGTGTGGGTCTGCGTGCGTGTGGGTCTGCGTGCGTGTGGGTCTGCGTGCGTGTGGGTCTGCGTGCGTGTGGGTGCATCTGTGCGTGTGTGCGTTCATACTGCATTACCCTAGCCATGCCGTTCCAGCCCATCTGGCTGTATCCATAATGGAGAGACATTCTTCAAGGCACGTCAGGGAGATTTCATTAGGCCCATTTTGACTCTCCTCTGTGGACAGGGAAATGAGAGGTACAAAAAGGCCTATTTGTTAGAGGCGGGCACCAGTGTTATTCTCCCATAACTCCATGAGGTGGGTTTGTGGAAGGAGGGAGGGAGGGGGAATGAAAGAGAGAGCACTGGCAGTGGATGATCAGAGGAAGTGTGAGTCATTATTCCCGCAGCAAAGTAGCTGCATGGCCTTGGACTTCCATTGACTGGAACGTGTGGTGCTAGGAGAGAGAGAGAGAGAGAGAGAGATAGATGGACAGATGAGAGACAGAGCAGGGACAGGCCGAGTGGAAGTGGGCAGGGGAGTGTGGGAAAAGAGTGATGACACACCTCATGGGATGAGAGTGAGAGACCAAGAGACCTGTTCCTAACAACCTCACCCATACACGTACAGTGCCTTGCAAAACTATTTATCCCTCTTGGCGTTTTTCCTATTTTGTTGCATTACAACCTGGAATTTAAATAGATTTTTATTTGGATTTCATGTAATGGACATACACAAAATTGGTGAAGTGAAATTTAAAAAATAACTTGTTTCAAAAAATAAAATAAAAATAAAAAAACTGGAAAAGTGGTGCATGCATATGTATTCACCCCCTTTGCTATGAAGCCCCTAAATAAGATCTGGTGCAACTAATTACCTTCAGAACTCACATAATTAGTTAAATAAAGTCCACCTGTGTGCAATCTAAGTGTCACATGATCTGTCACATGATGTCAGTATATATACACCTGTTCTGAAAGGCCCCAGAGTCTGCAACACCACTAAGCAAGTGGCACCACCAAGCAAGCGGCACCATGAAGACCAAGGAGCTCTCCAAACAGGTCAGGGACAAAGTTGTGGAGAAGTACAGATCAGGGTTGGGTTATAAAAAAAATCTGAAACTTTGAATATCCCACAGAGCACCATTAAATCCAATATTAAAACATTTAAAGTATATGGCACCATAACAAACCTGCCGAGAGGGCAGAAACTCACGGACCAGGCAAGGAGGGCGTTAATCAGAGAGGCAACAAAGAAAACCAAAGATAACCCTGAAGGAGCTGCAAAGCTCCACAGCGGAGATTGTAGTATCTATCCATAGGACAATTTTAAGCCGTACACTCCACAGAGCTGGGCTTTATGGAAGAGTGGCCAGAAAAAAGCCATTGTTTAAAGAAAAAAATAAGCAAACATGTTTGGTGTTCGCCAAAAGGCATGTGGGAGACTCCCCAAACATATGGAAAAGGTACTCTGATCAGATGAGACTAAATTTGAACTTTTTGGCCATCAAGGAAAATGCTATGTCTGGTGCAAACCCAACACCTCTCATCACCCCGAGAACACCATCCCCACAGTGAAGCATGGTGCTGGCAGCATCATGCTGTGGGGATGTTTTTCATCGGCAGCGACTGGGAAACTGGTCAGAATTGAAGGAATGATGGATGTCGTTAAATACAGGGAAATTCTTGAGGGAAATCTGTTTCAGTCTTCCAGAGATTTGAGACTGGGACGGAGGTTCACCTTCCAGCAGGACAATGACCCTAAGCACACTGCTAAAGCAACACTTGAGTGGTTCAAGGGGAAACATTTAAATGACTTGTAATGGCCTAGTCAAAGCCAAGACCTCAATCCAAGAACCTGTAGTATGACTTAAAGATTGCTGTACACCAGCAGAACCCATCCAACTTGAAGGAGCTGGAGCAGATTTGCCTTGAAGAATGGGCAAAAATCCCAGTGGCTAGATGTGCCAAGCTTATAGAGACATACCCCAAGAGACTTGTAGCTGTAATTGCTGCAAAAGGTGGCTCTATAAAGTATCGACTTTGGGGGGTGAATAGTTATGCATGCTCAAGTTTTCAGTTTTTTGTCTTATTTGTTGTTTGTTTCACAATAAAACATATTTTGCATCTTCAAAGTGGTAGACATGTTGTCTAAATCAAATGATACAAACCCCCCCAAAAAATCTATTTTAATTCCAGGTTGTAAAGCTACAAAATCGGAAAAATGCCAAGGGGGTGAATACTTTCCCAAGACACTGTAGAATACTGCAGAGAGAGAGAGCGAAAGGAAGAGGAAAGAGAGAGGGAGGCAAAGGTAGTAATAGATACTTGAGCCAGGATCAGGGGACAGGGGATAGATACTTGAGCCAGGATCAGGGGACAAGGGATAGATACTTGAGCCAGGATCAGGGAACAGGGGATATATACTTGAGCCGGGGGCAGGGGATAGATACTTGAACCAGGATCAGGGGACAAGGGATAGATACTTGAGCCAGGATCAGGGAACAGGGGATATATACTTGAGCCAGGATCATGGAACAAGGGATAGATACTTGAGCCAGGATCAGGGGACAAGGGATAGATACTTGAGCCAGGACCAGGGGACAAGGGATAGATACTTGAGCCAGGGTCAGGGGACAAAGGATAGATACTTGAGCCAGTGTCAGGGGACAGGAGATAGATACTTGAGCCAGGATCAGGGAACAGGAGATAGATACTTGAGCCAGGATCAGGGAACAGGGGATAGATACTTGAGCCAGGATCAGGGAACAGGGGATATATACTTGAGCCAGGATCAGGGAACAGGGGATATATACTTGAGCCAGGATCATGGAACAAGGGATAGATACTTGAGCCAGGATCAGGGGACAAGGGATAGATACTTGAGCCAGGGTCAGGGGACAGGAGATAGATACTTGAGCCAGGATCAGGGGACAGGAGATAGATACTTGAGCCAGGATCAGGGGACAAGGGTTAGATACTTGAGCCAGGGTCAGGGGACAAAGGATAGATACTTGAGTCAGGGTCAGGGGACAGGAGATAGATACTTGAGCCAGGGTCAGGGGACAGGAGATAGATACTTGAGCCAGGATCAGGGGACAGGAGATAGATACTTGAGCCAGGATCAGGGGACAAAGGATAGATACTTGAGCCAGGATCATGGGGCATTTTTGTTTATTATCTATTTCACTTGCTTTGGCAATGTAAACATATATTTCCCATGCCAATAAAGCCCTTTGAATTGAGAGACAGAGAGATTAAGTATTCTCTCTGTCTCAACTCTCTTAAAAAGAAAAATGTGCACTCTCTTTCTCTTTGTTTCTACCTCTCTTCCCCCTCTTTGACATGCCATTGATTGACATTGCAGCGTCTGTGTGCAGGCATGTGCTGCTATGTGGAATGGGAGCATTGGGTTAGAATGGGCGGAGTTAGTGTACCAGAGTGTGTGGTTAATGGTGAGGCTGCTGCCCAGAGGGACATTGAGTGTATGCTAATAGTAGGGAGGAAAGACCACTGGGGGTGTTTACTAATGAGAAGTGCCGGGAGGGAGAGAGGGAGGGAGAGAGGGAGGGAGAGAGGGAGGGAGAGAGAGAGAGAGAGTCTGTGATGATCTGATTGTTGGGTACTGGTCAGAGCTGTGTGCCACAGTAGGGGGTCATCCTCTACCTTTCTCAATTCAAAAGGCTTTACCTCGCTCACTATCTGATGAGCATGTGCTTGTTAGGCGGGTTTCCTGGTATCTGTCAGGTATCCATCCCTCCTTTCCTGTCTCTTTCACGTCCCATTCCTGTTATCCTTGTGTTTATGATTGATGGCAACAATAGAATAATAATAATAATGGCTCCTGAGCGCTCCTTCCTTCCTTCCTTCATGCATTATTCACACTGTCTCTATTAGCACAGAAGCTGCCTAATGAAAGTCAGGTTGACGCTGTGTCTGTGTGAGCCTCACGACGGAGCTGGAACAAAGGGCCCCATCGTGGAGCTCTGAGCTGAGGCTGTGTGTGGAGACGAAAGAGTTGTGTGCTCTGTAATAAAGGTGTCACCATTAGTCAGGTGTGTGTGTGTGTGTGTGTGTGTGTGTGTGTGTGTGTGTGTGTGTGTGTGTGTGTGTGTGTGTGTGTGTGTGTGTGTGTGTGTGTGTGTGTGTGTGTTACCCACAGCAGAGACCTGAGGAGACCTGTTTCTCTGCTCTATAGATCTAAGGCTTGTGCAATCAGCCCTGTCTCACACTATAATTGTACCTCAGACTCTGCTCTGGTTCTCCTTCTCTCCGTCTGGACTCTCTCCCTCTCCTTCTCCCTTCATCCTTCACTCAGCCTCAGGTTAGATCGGTCGAAGCCAGGCGCGGGCGCCCTCCCTCGCATACGCCACAGCACAGCACGCTCACTTTAGCAGCTCACTTACTCACTAGAGCCCAGCCGGGGTTTCCATGGCAACGCCTGTCTCCACTCCCTGCCTGCTTCGAAGGCGTGACGCTTCTCAATGTCGCGCTCTCTTTCTTTTCTCTCTCCCTCTCCCTCCTTCGCTTTCTCTTTCTCTTTTACTCTCTCTCTCTCTCTCTAAATGGAGAAAAAACAGGCACGGCCCTCCAGAAACAGGGACATACAATAACAGGATTGAGGTCATAAAACTGATGCGATTGGCCGCGTGGGCTGCCAATCATGGTGAAAGTGAAAAGGCTCTGTGCCCGGTGGTTTTGAGTGACAGGGCGGGACACAGATGTTGATAGGCCATAGTGAGAATGAGCTGTGAAGCATTGCTCTTCTGCAGATGTGGCTCCAGAGAGAGCCAGAGAGAAGAGTGCATTTCTCCCCACACATAGAACACGCAACATGGTCATGATCTGTGTGTCTGGGACCCTGCCACATGTTTCCCTGTCTCAGATACTGGATGTGTTCAGCCTAGAGCCACCTTGACATGAAGCTCCCAGTGAGCCATCTGGTTCCTACAACCCACTGGTTGATAATATTGAGCTGATGCTCTTGCGTTGTGGGAAGAGAGTGGGATTGAGTCATGCTAAGTACTTCTGTGTCTCTAGTGATTTCAACCCCTGATATGTTGAGTCTAGAGTGTTGCTTTTTCCAGACTTACTGTATCGTTATAATGATGGATTCTATATCTGAAATGTTACTTGTGGAGGAAATGTCTGTTCCATTTCTGTTCCATTGATTCCAACCTCCTCCTCAGTGATAACCTGTATGACTAAGACACAAGGCAGTGCTGACTGGCTCCTCCTCAGTGATAACCTGTATGACTAAGACACAAGGCAGTGCTGACTGGCTCCTCCTCAGTGATAACCTGTATGACTAAGACACAAGGCAGTGCTGACTGGCTCCTCCTCAGTGATAACCTGTATGACTAAGACACAAGGCAGTGCTGACTGGCTCCTCCTCAGTGATAACCTGTATGACTAAGACACAAGGCAGTGCTGACTGGCTCCTCCTCAGTGATAACCTGTATGACTAAGACACAAGGCAGTGCTGACTGGCTCCTCCTCAGTGATAACCTGTATGACTAATACACAAGGCAGTGCTGACTGACTCCTCCTCAGTGATAACCTGTATGACTAAGACACAAGGCAGTGCTGACTGGCTCCTCCTCAGTGATAACATGTATGACTAAGACACAAGGCAGTGCTGACTGGCTCCTCCTCAGTGATAACCTGTATGACTAAGACACAAGGCAGTGCTGACTGGCTCCTCCTCAGTGATAACCTGTATGACTAAGACACAAGGCAGTGCTGACTGGCTCTTCAGTGATAACCTGTATGACTAAGTCACAAGGCAGTGCTGACTGGCTCCTCCTCAGTGATAACCTGTATGACTAAGACACAAGGCAGTGCTGACTGACTGACTCCTCAGTGATAACCTGTATGACTAAGACACAAGGCAGTGCTGACTGGCTCCTCCTCAGTGATAACCTGTATGACTAAGACACAAGGCAGTGCTGACTGACTCCTCCTCAGTGATAACCTGTATGACTAAGACACAAGGCAGTGCTGACTGGCTCCTCCTCAGTGATAACCTGTATGACTAAGACACAAGGCAGTGCTGACTGGCTCCTCCTCAGTGATAACCCGTATGACTAAGACACAAGGCAGTGCTGACTGGCTCCTCCTCAGTGATAACCTGTATGACTAAGACACAAGGCAGTGCTGACTGACTCCTCCTCAGTGATAACCTGTATGACTAAGACACAAGGCAGTGCTGACTGACTCCTCCTCAGTGATAACCTGTATGACTAAGACACAAGGCAGTGCGGACTGGCTCCTCCTCAGTGATAACCTGTATGACTAAGACACAAGGCAGTGCTGACTGACTCCTCCTCAGTGATAACCTGTATGACTAAGACACAAGGCAGTGCTGACTGGCTCCTCCTCAGTGATAACCTGTATGACTAAGACACAAGGCAGTGCTGACTGACTCCTCCTCAGTGATAACCTGTATGACTAAGACACAAGGCAGTGCTGACTGGCTCCTCCTCAGTGATAACCTGTATGACTAAGACACAAGGCAGTGCTGACTGGCTCCTCCTCAGTGATAACCTGTATTACTAAGACACAAGGCAGTGCTGACTGACTCCTCCTCAGTGATAACCTGTATGACTAAGACACAAGGCAGTGCTGACTGGCTCCTCCTCAGTGATAACCTGTATGACTAAGACACAAGGCAGTGCTGACTGGCTCCTCCTCAGTGATAACCTGTATGACTAAGACACAAGGCAGTGCTGACTGGCTCCTCCTCAGTGATAACCTGTATGACTAAGACACAAGGCAGTGCTGACTGGCTCCTCCTCAGTGATAACCTGTATGACTAAGACACAAGGCAGTGCTGACTGGCTCCTCCTCAGTGATAACCTGTATGACTAAGACACAAGGCAGTGCTGACTGGCTCCTCCTCAGTGATAACCCGTATGACTAAGACACAAGGCAGTGCTGACTGGCTCCTCCTCAGTGATAACCTGTATGACTAAGACACAAGGCAGTGCTGACTGACTCCTCCTCAGTGATAACCTGTATGACTAAGACACAAGGCAGTGCTGACTGGCTCCTCCTCAGTGATAACCTGTATGACTAAGACACAAGGCAGTGCTGACTGGCTCCTCCTCAGTGATAACCTGTATGACTAAGACACAAGGCAGTGCTGACTGGCTCCTCCTCAGTGATAACCTGTATGACTAAGACACAAGGCAGTGCTGACTGGCTCCTCCTCAGTCATAACCCGTATGACTAAGACACAAGGCAGTGCTGACTGACTCCTCCTCAGTGATAACCTGTATGACTAAGACACAAGGCAGTGCTGACTGACTCCTCCTCAGTGATAACCTGTATGACTAAGACACAAGGCAGTGCTGACTGACTCCTCCTCAGTGATAACCTGTATGACTAAGACACAAGGCAGTGCTGACTGGCTCCTCCTCAGTGATAACCTGTATGACTAAGACACAAGGCAGTGCTGACTGGCTCCTCCTCAGTGATAACCTGTATGACTAAGACACAAGGCAGTGCTGACAGACTCCTCCTCAGCCCTCCTACTGTGCTCATGTTCCATTGGTGTTCACATCATGTACTGTGGCAGGCTGACATACACACACACACACACACACATACAGAAATACACGCATGTACACACACACACACCTGATTTCTGATGTCACGGAGCTCCTTTTCCTTTCTCTGTGTGAGGACAGTGACAGGCATCATGTAAGTCTCCTTTTAAGTAACAGTCCTTTTATTTGTGGCATTTGATGAGCTATAGTTCCAGCCCCATCATCAAGACAAGATGTTCCAATAAAGTGTCTTTGAATCACATGCTAATCCCAAGGAATGAACCTTCTACCTGTGTTACTTAAAATACTACCACTACACCGGCTTCTTCCTAAATGTTTGGCATCCATTTTGGCAAACCTGGCAAGGTGACAGAGCAGCAATATGGGAAACCGCCTCCGACGGCCGGGCCCACGAGCCGTATCTCCAAAAGGTCAATGAAAACCCATACCACGGCCATTTTTAAAAGGAAGGCTTATCTATCCAAAAGGTCTAGAGTTGTTTTCTCCCTCCTTTGCGCACCTGGCTTAAGGCAGATTGGAATCGAGGGTGCTTTTCAGCGAATCAACTCGCGACTCGCCTCCTGGCACGACGTGGCGATGCATCACAAGAAAAGAGAAAATCAACAGATGCGTGTTTTGCCAACAGAGATAGAGGACCACTGTGGAGAGCCCTACCGAATTACAGCCCTGTGAAGTCACTCACTGTGTAGAAAGCAAAAACAGTACGTTCCCCGTTTCATATCTTGTTTTTGAGGGAATGTTTGATTTTTATCTGATATGGCTTCAAGGTTTTTTTTGTGTGTTTGTGTGACGTCGTTTCAACCAGTTTTGCATGCTGGGGTGTGTGTCCGTGTGTGTGTGCGCGCGCACTTTCATTCTCCCATGCACGTGTGTGAGAATTCCCCTCCTCTCTCTCTTAGTTATGTGTGTGACTGCCGGGGTTATTTTGGGCTTGGCCTGTCTGTGATTCAGAGGTGAGTAGTTGGTTGTGGACTGCAGTCACCCTGCTCAGATCTGACTCCTGAAGGAGACCTAATGGTCTGCAGCAGCTATAGCAGTCCACTGGTAGGACCAGGCCTGTGAGTGGAGCTCTTTATACCTCTCCTCAGGGTCTCCCTACCTGTCCCACTGTGTCTCTCTGAGTCTTAGGGTTTAGTTCAAGCACCGGTGTAAATCCCTGCAGTGTAAAAGGCCCATGAGAACCCCAGCCCAGCCGCTGGTCCCCACAGGTAGGATAGCCAGAGGATGCTATTTAGGCTGGGTTCAGATATGGCTCCACAGCCATGGGTCTACAGCGTCAATAGTCATAGTTCCAGGCGATTATGTCAGACAGATGGAGGATGGCGGGACGGACACACTCCTCAGAGGCACAGAGAGGAGAGGAGCCGATCATTCAGGAAGAAACACGCATGACATCCATTATTTAACTCACACACACTGAAATTTAGAATCACACACACTATATGCACAATCACACACGCACACGTGTGCAAGCGCACACATGAAACACACACACACACACACACACACACTACTTTCATAGGCCCTCACTTGACTATCACTTGATTTTTTTCCCTCACCCTCCTTTGATTAAATGAATAGATGAAGTCTCACTTACATTGACATGGAGACAACTTCTACATGTAATCACACTAAAACACCCAAACACTCCCACACACATACTCCCACACACATACTCCCACAAACACATTTGCTCAATATTCTGCATCCCTCCTGAGTGTGTGATTGGCGTGATTTCTGTGTGTTGGTGTGTAACAGTGAGTTGGGATTTGTGTTTGTTTCTGTGTGTGATGCCGTGCCAGGTATTCTGTTGTGTAATATCAGTGTCACTCTGACCAGTCTCACATGACAGATTCACCCCCTCCTCCTTCTCTCTCTCCTCTCCTCACCACCCTTCTCTCTCTCCTCTCCTCACCACCCTTCTCTCTCTCTCCTCTCCTCACCACCCTTCTCTCTCTCCTCTCCTCACCACCCTTCTCTCTCTCCTCTCCTCACCACCCTTCTCTCTCTCCTCTCCTCACCACCCTTCTCTCTCTCTCCTCTCCTCACCACCCTTCTCTCTCTCCTCTCCTCACCACCCTTCTCTCTCTCCTCTCCTCACCACCCTTCTCTCTCTCCTCTCCTCACCGCCCTTCTCTCTCTCCTCTCCTCGCCACCCTTCTCTCTCTCCTCTCCTCGCCACTATTCTCTCTCTCTCTCTCCTCACCACCCTTCTCTCTCTCCTCTCCTCGCCACTCTTCTCTCTCTCCTCTCCTCACCACTCTTCTCTCTCTCCTCTCCTCACCACCCTTCTCTCTCTCCTCTCCTCACCACCCTTCTCGCTCTCCTCTCCTCACCACCCTTCTCGCTCTCCTCTCCTCACCACCCTTCTCTCTCTCCTCTCCTCACCGCCCCTCTCTCTCCTCTCCTCACCACCATTCTCTCTCTCCTCTCCTCACCACCCTTCTCTCTCTCCTCTCCTCGCCACTCTTCTCTCTCTCCTCCTTGCCACCCTTCTCTCTCTCCTCTCCTCGCCACCCTTCTCGCTCTCTCCTCTCCTCACCACCCTTCTCTCTCTCCTCTCCTCACCACCCTTCTCTCTCTCCTCTCCTCGCCACTCTTCTCTCTCTCCTCTCCTCGCCACCCTTCTCTCTCTCCTCGCCACCCTTCTCTCTCTCCTCTCCTCGCCACCCTTCTCTCTCTCCTCTCCTCACCGCCCCTCTCTCTCTCCTCACCACCCTTCTCTCTCTCCTCTCCTCAACACCCTTCTCTCTCTCCTCTCCTCACCGCCCTTTTTCTCTCTCCTCTCCACCCCTTTCTCTCTCCTGCAGTGTCTCACACTAACTGGCTGTTCTGTTCTGCACCAGTAACACTAAGACTTGCAGAACTCAACCATTTCTTTACCTTGTTGTAAACCAATCATTCCTAGACATGGAGTAAGAATCTAAATTACTTCCTTGGTTAAAATGAAGCCTAATTGCTATGATAACGTGTTGTGTTGAATAATGGAATGTATGGACCTATATGAACTTCAGTCTCCTCCCATGGTCAGTGTCTTCCCTCCAGTCTTGTACTGAGCTGTAGGACAGAGCCAAGGCCAAAGTACAGTACAGAGCTGTAGGACAGAGCCACGGCCACAGCACAGTACAGAGCTGTAGGACAGAGCCAAGGCCACAGTACAGTACAGAGCTGTAGGACAGAGCCACGGCCACAGCACAGTACAGTACAGTACAGAGCTGTAGGACAGAGCCAAGGCCACAGTACAGTACAGACCTGTAGGACAGAGCCAAGGCCACAGTACAGTACAGTACAGAGCTGTAGGACAGAGCCAAGGCCACAGTACAGTACAGTACAGAGCTGTAGGACAGAGCCAAGGCCACAGTACAGTACAGAGCTGTAGGACAGAGCCAAGGCCACAGTACAGTACTGAGCTGTAGGACAGAGCCTAGGCCACAGCACAGTACAGACCTGTAGGACAGAGACAAGGCCACAGTACAGTACAGAGCTGTAGGACAGAGCCATGGCCACAGTACAGTACAGAGCTGTAGGACAGAGCCATGGCCACAGTACAGTACTGAGCTGTAGGACAGAGCCAAGGCCAAAGCACAGTACAGACCTGTAGGACAGAGACAAGGCCACAGTACAGTACAGACCTGTAGGACAGAGCCAAGGCCACAGCACAGTACAGTACAGAACTGTAGGACAGAGCCAAGGCCACAGCACAGTACAGAGCTGTAGGACAGAGACAAGGCCACAGTACAGTACAGACCTGTAGGACAGAGGCAAGGCCACAGCACAGTACAGTACAGTACAGAGCTATAGGACAGAGACAAGGCCACAGTACAGTACAGACCTGTAGGACAGAGACAAGGCCACAGTACAGTACAGAACTGTAGGACAGAGCCAAGGCCACAGCACAGTACAGAGCTGTAGGACAGAGACAAGGCCACAGTACAGTACAGACCTGTAGGACAGAGGCAAGGCCACAGCACAGTACAGTACAGTACAGACCTGTAGGACAGAGACAAGGCCACAGTACAGTACAGACCTGTAGGACAGAGACAAGGCCACAGTACAGTACAGAACTGTAGGACAGAGCCAAGGCCACAGCACAGTACAGAGCTGTAGGACAGAGACAAGGCCACAGTACAGTACAGACCTGTAGGACAGAGGCAAGGCCACAGCACAGTACAGAGCTATAGGACAGAGACAAGGCCACAGTACAGCACAGAGCTGTAGGACAGAGGCAAGGCCACAGCACAGTACAGAGCTATAGGACAGAGACAAGGCCACAGTACAGTACAGTACAGAGCTATAGGACAGAGACAAGGCCACAGTACAGTACAGTACAGAGCTATAGGACAGAGACAAGGCCACAGTACAGTACAGAGCTATAGGACAGAGACAAGGCCACAGTACAGTACAGTACAGAGCTATAGGACAGAGACAAGGCCACAGTACAGTACAGTACAGAGCTATAGGACAGAGACAAGGCCACAGTACAGTACAGAGCTGTAGGACAGAGCCAAGGCCACAGTACAGTACAGAGCTATAGGACAGAGCCAAGGCCACAGTACAGTACAGAGCTGTAGGACAGAGCCAAGGCCACAGTACAGTACAGAGCTGTAGGACAGAGCCAAGGCCACAGTACAGTACAGAGCTGTAGGACAGAGCCAAGGCCACAGTACAGTACAGAGCTGTAGGACAGAGCCAAGGCCACAGTACAGTACAGAGCTGTAGGACAGAGCCAAGGCCACAGTACAGTACAGAGCTGTAGGACAGAGCCACGGCCACAGTACAGTACAGTACAGAGCTGTAGGACAGAGCCAAGGCCACAGTACAGTACAGAGCTGTAGGACAGAGCCAAGGCCACAGTACAGTACAGAGCTGTAGGACAGAGCCAAGGCCACAGTACAGGTCAGTTCATCCAGAGAGGTGGGAGAGTTCAGCCGGTGGGTCTTTGTCTTTATTCTAATTAGAAAGAGTATCAGTGTCAGGGGAAGCTCATGGGTAAAGTAGGCCAGGCTGGGCAGCGTTAGCTTCTCCCTCTCCTTAATTATGATGGCCTGTTAAGTAATGGGTTTATGCAGACCACACCACCACTCCCTGGGGACTGCAGGGGACAGGGACGGGGTGGAGGAGAGGGACACTGTCACTGTGTCACCAAACTGGACTACATATGGAAAGGCTCCCTTGTTATGCCATGTGAACTTCCTTTTCATGCAGAAAGATCACAGATGAGCCACAATGCATTTGGTGCTTTAGCTAATGATTATTAGCTTAGATGAGAAGTATGTCTTTGGATCACTCTGTGAGCACTCACTTGGTCAGTCCAAGGCTTTACCTTGCTACAACTGACTCCTATTGAAAACCACGTTACTGAGAGATACAGTTGAAAGAAAGGGTTATGTAGCTACTGGAAAAAATCCTGGACTTGTAGTACTTTCCTGCCATCCAATATTCCACCCAAGGCATAGCATAATCTTAGTTGGTTTCTACTACTTTATCCCTTCTATCCATACTGGCCAAATGAAGAGTCAGACAAACTGCTGATGAAGCTGTAGTGAGTTTTGTATAAGACCTGAGCTTTCCTGATTTCCCTGTAATATGGAAGCAATAATCTGGTGCGGTCATCAGACATTCCATCTCCCCCACACACAGTGCATCGGAGGGGGTTGGGGAACTAGGGCTCTGTTTAGCCGCATGCTCACACAGTTATACTTCTGCTCGGATTTTGTTTACCGCCCGTCTCTAATGAAAGATTCAATCTTTCCCCTGTTCACGGAGACATGAGATTGAACTGCGGGGCGACAGCTCTGCTGTTTCAAACTGTGTCTGACTCACTGAAGGCACAATGCCATTATGTATTGGGCTGATAGCTTCCTGCTATCATTACCTGTAGGCTAGACCAAATAAATAGAATTAGTCAATGGGCTAGAGAGACCCTAAAGTAGCTACTTCTGTGTCCATACAGGTTCAGCAACATGGTGAATGGTGTTATTAGGAAGGTTAATAACTTGGGTTGCAGTGATCGTTTCTAATTTGAATGAGAGTTGAATGAGAGTCTCTTATTCTTATCCATATTTTTTGAAACTGCACTGTTGGTTAAGGGCTTGTAAGTAAGCATTTCACTGTAAGGTCTACTACACCTGTTGTATTCGGCGCATGTGACAAATACAATTTGATTTGAATGAGAGTCACAACCTACAGTATATTAAGTTGTCTATCCGCTCTCTACTTTTCTCATTCCTTTTCTCTTGGGTTTGTTTCACTCTATAGTGTAAGAAGAATAAATACAGGCTTTATTCATTTTTTCAGGTAATCGTCCAGTTTTATTATACACACGCCAGCACTGCAAGTTCCTGCACACACAGGAGAAATGTTGTGGTGGGGGGATTTTTTTGTGCGCTCTGCAAAATCTGTAAACCACAGAAAGGTTTTATTTTCCTCTCTCTGTTCGGGTGCTCTGTATGGTATTGGTTTAAGTTTTGTTCTGGAGAGAGAGGAGACAATTACTTCTCTGTTTTCTTTTCTTTCTCCTTCTATCTGGTTTGTTTTGTCTTTCACCCCTCTCGACGGCACAGGGCTCTTTGGTTTCTCAAGGTTGTATTGCTGTACCATACACAGGAGGGATTGCTTGTGTTCTTTGGGTGACATGACTAGGATACTGTACCTCTGAAGACACACACACACACACACACACACACACACACACACACACACACACACACACACACACACACACACACACACACACACACACACCATAAAGACTAACTTTCAATAACATGATATTACTCCCTCATCATCAGTGGTACTGTTACAGCACTTGTGAGAGTAGCACGGAGACAGTCGTTAGATAATACAGTATGGGTAGACAGTAATGTCATTAGATCATACAGTATGGGTAGACAGTGATGTCATTAGATCATACAGTATGGGTAGACAGTGATGTCATTAGATCATACAGTATGGGTAGACAGTGATGTCATTAGATCATACAGTATGGGTAGACAGTGATGTCATTAAATCATACAGTATGGGTAGACAGTGTTGTCATTAGATCATACAGTATGGGTAGACAGTGTTGTCATTAGATCATACAGTATGGGTAGACTGTGTTGTTATTAGATCATACAGTATGGGTAGACAGTAATGTCATTAGATCATACAGTATGGGTAGACAGTAATGTTATTAGATCATACAGTATGGGTAGACTGTGTTGTTATTAGATCATACCGTATGGGTAGACAGTAATGTCATTAGATCATACAGTATGGGTAGACAGTAATGTTATTAGATCATACAGTATGGGTAGACAGTAATGTTATTAGATCATACAGTATGGGTAGACAGTAATGTTATTAGATCATACAGTATGGGTAGACAGTAATGTTATTAGATCATACAGTATGGGTAGACAGTAATGTTATTAGATCATACAGTATGGGTAGACAGTAATGTTATTAGATCATACAGTATGGGTAGACAGTAATGTTATTAGATCATACAGTATGGGTAGACTGTGTTGTTATTAGATAAAACAGTATGGGTAGACAGTAATGTTATTAGATCATACAGTATGGGTAGACAGTGTTGTCATTAGACAGTATGGGTAGACTGTGTTGTTATTAGATCATACAGTATGGGTAGACAGTGTTGTCATTAGACAGTATGAGTAGACAGTGTTGTCATTAGATCATACAGTATGGGTAGACAGTAATGTTATTAGATCATACAGTATGGGTAGACAGTGTTGTCATTAGACAGTATGGGTAGACTGTGTTGTTATTAGATCATACAGTATGGGTAGACAGTGTTGTCATTAGACAGTATGAGTAGACAGTGTTGTCATTAGATCATACAGTATGGGTAGACAGTAATGTTATTAGATCATACAGTATGGGTAGACAGTGTTGTCATTAGATCATACAGTATGGGTAGACAGTGTTGTCATTAGATCATACAGTATGGGTAGACAGTGTTGTCATTAGATCATACAGTATGGGTAGACAGTGTTGTCATTAGATCATACAGTATGGGTAGACAGTGTTGTCATTAGATCATACAGTATGGGTAGACAGTGTTGTCATTAGATCATACAGTATGGGTAGACAGTGTTGTCATTAGATCATACAGTATGGGTAGACAGTGTTGTCATTAGATCATACAGTATGGGTAGACAGTGTTGTCATTAGATCATACAGTATGGGTAGACAGTGTTGTCATTAGATCATACAGTATGGGTAGACAGTAATGTTATTAGATCATACAGTATGGGTAGACAGTGTTGTCATTAGACAGTATGGGTAGACTGTGTTGTTATTAGATCATACAGTATGGGTAGACAGTGTTGTCATTAGACAGTATGAGTAGACAGTGTTGTCATTAGATCATACAGTATGGGTAGACAGTAATGTTATTAGATCATACAGTATGGGTAGACAGTGTTGTCATTAGATCATACAGTATGGGTAGATAGTAATGTCATTAGATCATACAGTATGGGTAGACAGTAATGTCATTTGATCATACAGTATGGGTAGACAGTGTTGTCATTAGATCATACAGTATGGGTAGACAGTGATGTCATTAGATCATACAGTGTTGTCAGTAGATCATACAGTATGGGTAGACAGTAATGTCATTCGATCATACAGTATGGGTAGACAGTAATGTCATTAGATCATACAGTATGGGTAGACAGTAATGTCATTAGATCATACAGTATGGGTAGACAGTAATGTTATTGGATCATACAGTATGGGTAGACAGTGTTGTCATTAGATCATACAGTATGGGTAGACAGTGTTGTCATTAGATCATACAGTATGGGTAGACAGTGTTGTCATTAGATCATACAGCATGGGTAGACAGTGTTGTCATTAGATCATACAGTATGGGTAGACAGTGTTGTCATTAGATCATACAGTATGGGTAGACAGTGTTGTCATTAGATCATACAGTATGGGTAGACAGTGTTGTCATTAGATCATACAGTATGGGTAGATAGTAATGTCATTAGATCATACAGTATGGGTAGACAGTAATTTCATTAGATCATACAGTATGGGTAGACATTAATGTCATTAGATCATACAGTATGGGTAGATAGTAATGTCATTAGATCATACAGTATGGGTAGACAGTAATGTTATTAGATCATACAGTAAGGGTAGTCAGTGTTGTCATTAGATCATACGGTATAGGTAGACAGTGTCGTCATTAGATCATACGGTATGGGTAGACAGTGATGTCATTAGATCAGACAGTATGGGTAGACAGTAATGTCATTAGATCATACAGTATGGGTAGATGGTGATGTCATTAGATCATACTGTATGGGTAGATAGTGTTGTTATTAGATCATACAGTATGGGTAGACTGTGTTGTTATTAGATCATACAGTATGGGTAGACAGTAATGTCATTAGATCATACAGTATGGGTAGACAGTAATGTTATTAGATCATACAGTATGGGTAGACTGTGTTGTCATTAGATCATACAGTATGGGTAGACAGTGTTGTCGTTAGATCATACAGTATGGGTAGACAGTGTTGTCATTAGATCATACGGTATGGGTAGACAGTGTTGTCATTAGATCATACGGTATGGGTAGACGGTGTTGTCATTAGATCATACGGTATGGGTAGACAGTGATGTCATTAGATCATACAGTATGGGTAGACAGTGTCGTCATTAGATCATACGGTATTGGTAGACAGTGATGTCATTAGATCATACAGTATGGGTAGATAGTGTTGTCATTAGATCATACGGTATGGGTAGACAGTAATGTCATTAGATCATACAGTATGGGTAGATAGTGTTGTTATTAGATCATACAGTATGGGTAGACAGTAATGTCATTAGATCATACAGCATGGGTAGATAGTGTTGTTATTAGATCATACAGTATGGGCAGACAGACTACAGTATGGGCAGACAGTGTTGAGTGGTTATTACATAATGTTGAGGCATGTTGTTGCTCATACTGTATGATGGAGAGATAGGACAACCCCCCAGTTTTCTCCTAATGTATCTGTCAGGAGGATGACAAGCTAACATCAACCCTCATCACTACTCACTGTCACACACACACACATCCAGGAATATTTATTTCCTACCCCTATTTCAGCTGTGTGTGTGTGTGTTTGTCTGTTTTGCGTGCCGATTACAGAAAAAGAGACAAAGACTACTATCCAACCAGCTAGCTGTGTGATTTCTGTGAGAGTGTGTAAACTATAGTACGTTTGAGTGGATTATTGTCCCATGGCCTATTTTCACTGTATCGTCGTCACATGACTTCCATTGGGGGCCACGCAGTGTGAAGTTAACCAGATACACAAGTCTAATCTAGTTGTCCGTAATGCAGACAAGATCCACTTCTTCTAGAACCAGCCTGTAGAAGAGAGACACACACACACACACACTCTCTTCTTCTAAGATCATCCAGTATGATATTCGAGATACACACACACACACACACACACACACACACACACACACACACACACACACACACACACACACACACACACACACACACACACACACACACACACACACACACACACACACACACACACACACACACACACACACACACACACACAGGGAGAGAATATCAGTGTTGTGGGAAAAATGGCAATGTTTGTCTTTAAGTGGTGTATTGGGTTTTGAGTGATGACATCTGTATGGTGTTGATGAGAGCCAATTATGGGCCAATTATGCTGATTAATGGAATTATAGCTGGTGGCTGGGTTGATTGATACTTGTGAATGTAAATGTCTGCCTTTCGGCTCTGACTGGGAGCAGGCAGATATGGTGTGTTATATTACCATTCTTGTTTTCCTGACAGAGTTATGAAGCCAAATGGATGGGAAATTCACTTGAAATGGATTGTGAGTCATTCATGGGTGGTGTTCTATTGAAGAAGGGTTGTGTGTGTGTGTGTGTGTGTGTGTGTGTGTGTGTGTGTGTGTGTGTGTGTGTGTGTGTGTGCATATAGGGTAAATCCATTTAAATTCCATCACTTTTTGACAGCAAAATGGTTTGTTGTTTAAATTGATTTAAGCAAAACTTTTCATACATGTTTGCCCATGAAAGAGACATCCATGTCTTCATTACTGGAAAATATGAACGGTTTACATAATTCAAAAGCTTAGAAACGGGGGTATCAAACGATTCGATTATTTCTTGAAAAAAGTATTATTTAATAAAAAATTATATAATTTTTAAACCTATAACGTCAATTATCTGAAAAGGTCTAAACTCTGTTTTTTTCTTCACATTCGTATGTTGTAGCTTAGGCCCTATTTCACATCATCTGAGGTTTTTGTGTTGTGCCCGCCATCGGTTGAGACACAACATGCTCTTGAATAGAGGGTGGGTGTCATTTCAATCATAGAAACAGAATTCATAGAGTGGACTTACAGTATCCCTTCAGACCACTGCAATTTAGCTTGTACACCATTGAAATATAAATTGAATTGAAATTTGAACTTTCAATTACTACCACAAAGGTGACCACCGATCATCTCCAATCATCTTTGTTGTGTCATTTGAAAGTTTAAATGTTTGTACATTTATCATTAAAACATGACACCCACCCTGTTGTATTCAAGAGCATGTTGTGTCTCAACCGATGACAGGCACAACACTAAAACCTCAGATGAAATAGGGTCTAAGCTACAAC
>NC_052344.1:12572664-12583419 GCF_016432855.1 Salvelinus namaycush
GTTATAATTACTAAATATTATGAACATTTCAAAATTGATTAAATATATGTTTTTCTCACCTATCTACACACAATACCACATGATGACAAATTGAAAACATTTTTTTTTTTTTATGTTTGCAAATTCATTGAAAATAAAACACAGAAATATTCATTTACATAAGTATCCACACACCTGAGTCAATACTTTGTAGAATCACCTTTGGCAGCAATTACAGCTGGGAGTCTTTCTGGGTAAGTCTCTAAGAGCTTTCCACACCTGGATTGTGCAACATTTGCCCATTATTCTTTTCAAAATTCTTCAAGCTCTGTCAAATTGATTGTTGATCATTGCTAGACAATCATTTTCAGGACTTGCCATAGATAGATTTAAGAAAAAACTGTAACTTGGCCTCTCAGGAACATTCACTGTCTTCTTGGTAAACAACTCCAGTGTATATTTGGCCTTGTGTTTTAGGTTATTGTCCTGCTGAAAGGTGAATTTGTCTCCCAGTGTCTGGTGAAAAGCTGACTGAACCAGGTTTTCCTCTAGGATTTTGCCTGTGCTAAGCTTCATTCCATAAATGTTTTTATCCTGAAAAACTCCCCCGTCCTTAACGATTTCAAGCATACCCATAACATGATGTAGCCACTACTATGCTTGAAAATATTTAGAGTGCTACTCAGTAATGTGTTGTATTGGATTTGCCCCAAACATAACACTTTGTGTTCAGGACAAAAGTGCATTTCTTTGCAAATTTTTCTGTACAGCTTTCTTCTTTTCACTCTGTCAATTAGGTTTGTATTGTGGAGTAACTACAATGTTGTTATCCATCCTCAGTTTTCTCCTTTCACAGCCATTAAACTCTGTAACTGTTTTAATGTCACCATTGGCCTCATTGTGAAATCCCTGAGCGGTTTCCTTCCTCTCCGTCAACTGAGTTAGGAAGGATGCCTGTAATTTTGTAGTGACTGGTGTAAGTGTAATATATAAACTAAACTATGCTCAAAGGGATATTCAATGTAAGTTTTTTTTGTACCCATCTACCAATATGTTCCCTTCTTTGTGAGGCATTGGAAAACTTCCCTGGTCTTTGTGGTTGAATCACTGTTGGAAATTCACTGCTCGACTGAGGGACCTTACATATAATTGTATGTGTGGGGTACAGAGATGAGGTAGTCAGTCAAAAATCATGGTAAACACTATTATTGCACACAGAGTGAGTCCATGCAACTTAACATGTGACTTGTTAAGCAAACTTATTTAGATTTGCCATAACAAATGGGTTGAATACTTATTGACTCAAGACATTTCAGCTTTTCATTTTTTATACATTTGTAAAAATGTCGCTAAAACATAATTCCACTTTCACGTTATGGGGTATTGTGTGTAACAAATCTCAATTTAATCCATTTTAAATTTAGGCTGTAACAACTAAATGTGGAAAAAAAGGCAAGGGGTGTGAATACTTTCTGAAGGCACTGTAATTGTCCACCTGCTATCTCTTCCATATAGCCGGGCTAGTTATGCTACAGGGGCATATTGGTTGGTTCCAGACACAGGTATCAATGTGGACTCAGGAGACAGAAAGGTGATGGAAAGTAATTATCTGCTCCTGCATTGTCTCAGGTGTTGAGTCAAAGACAATACCAGTCACACCTGCTCCGATGGACCCAGGTGTTGGGTTAGGTACCCAGGTTAGGTATAGAGACTCTTGTTGCTATTTTTCCTCATAGAGTGCATCATCTCCAGTTATCCATAGCATCATATCTAAGGATATTTTCCAATCGAGACATGAAATACATCCACATCTTTCTTAACACTAGAACTGCTAAAGCAGTCATTTGGAGGGCTCATGAATTTAACAAATGTATTACTCTGCCATTTTTAAAGTCATACTCCCCCTCCGTCCTTTACTTTTCCTAAATACGTCTATATAACACACTGTTGTTGTTAAAATCTTAATATCATAAAAAGAAGTGGAGTTATATCCAGTTTTTGGAGGGCATGTCATTTTTGTTACGGTTTTCCCCCGTTGCCCCTCCTTCTCCCGACAGTAAGGCCTGCTGCACTCCTTCTCACGACTGTAGGGCCTGCTGCGCTCCTCCTCCCGACAGTAAGGCCTGCTGCGCTCCTCCTCCCGACAGTAAGGCCTGTTGCGCTCCTCCTCCCGACAGTAAGGCCTGTTGCACTCCTTCTCACGACAGTAAGGCCTGTTGCACTCCTTCTCACGACAGTAGGGCCTGCTGCGCTCCTTCTCACGACAGTAGGGCCTGCTGCGCTCCTCCTCCCGACAGTAAGGCCTGTTGCGCTCCTCCTCCCGACAGTAAGGCCTGCTGCGCTCCTCCTCCCGACAGTAAGGCCTGCTGCGCTCCTTCTCCCGACAGTAGGGCCTGTTGCGCTCCTCCTCCCGACAGTAAGGCCTGCTGCGCTCCTCCTCCCGACAGTAAGGCCTGCTGCGCTCCTTCTCCCGACAGTAGGGCCTGTTGCGCTCCCTCCTCGACAGTAGGGCCTGTTGCGCTCCTCCTCCCGACAGTAAGGCCTGCTGCGCTCCTTCCTCCCGACAGTAAGGCCTGCTGCGCTCCTTCTCCCGACAGTAGGGCCTGCTGCGCTCCTCCTCCGACAGTAAGGCCTGCCTGCTGCACTCCTTCTCACGACAGTAGGGCCTGTTTGCGCTCCTTCTCCCACAGTAGGGCCTGCTGCGCTCCTCTCCCGACAGTAGGGCCTGTTGCGCTCCTCTCCCGACATAGGGCCTGCTGCGCTCCTTCTCCCGACAGTAGGGCCTGCTGCCGCCTTCTCACGACAGTAGGGCCTGTTGCGCTCCTTCTCCCGACAGTAGGGCCTGCTGCGCTCCTTCTCCCACAGTAGGCCTCTGCGTCCTTCTCCCGACAGTAGGGCCGGCTGCGCTCCTTCTCCCGAAGTGAGGTAGGGCCTTTTGCGCTCCTTCTCCCGACAGTGGGCCTGCTGCGCTCCTTCTCCCGACAGTAGGGCCTGCTGCGCTCCTCCTCACGACAGTAGGGCCTGCTGCTCTCCTTCTCACGACAGTAAGGCCTGCTGCGCTCCTTCTCCCGACAGTAGGGCCTGCTGCGCTCCTCCCTCCCGACAGTAAGCCTGCTGCCACTCCTTCTCACGACAGTAGGGCCTGCTGCGCTCCTTCTCCCGACAGTAGGGCCTGCTGCGCTCCTTCTCCCGACAGTAGGGCCTGCTGCGCTCCTTCTCCCGACAGTAGGGCCTGCTGCGCTCCTCCTCCCGACAGTAAGGCCTGCTGCGCTCCTTCTCACACAGTAGGGCCTGTTGCGCTCCTTCTCCCGACAGTAGGGCCTGCTGCGTCCTTCTCCCGACAGTAGGGCCTGCTGCACTCCTTCTCACGCAGTAGGGCCTGTTGCGCTCCTTCTCCCGACAGTAGGGCCTGCTGCGCTCCTTCTCACGACAGTAGGGCCTGCTGCGCTCCTCCTCCCATCAAATCAAATCAAATTTTTATTGTCACATACACATGGTTAGCAGATGTTTGACGAGTGTAGCGAAATGCTTGTGCTTCTAGTTCCGACAATGCAGTAATAACCAACAAGTAATCTAACCTACAATTCCACAACTACTACCTTATACACACAAGTGTAAAGGGATAAGTAGGGCCTTTTGCGCTCCTCCTCCCGACAGTAAGGCCTGCTGCGCTCCTCCTCCCGACAGTAGGGCCTGTTGCCTCCTCCTCCCGACGTAGGGCCTGTTGCGCTCCTCTCCCACAGTAGGCCTGCTGCCTCCTCTCCCGACATCCTGTTGCGCTCCTCCCCGACAGTAGGCCTGCTGCGCTCCTCCTCCCGACAGTAGGGCCTGCTGCGCTCTCCTCCGACAGTAGGCCTGCTGCGCTCCTCCTCCCGACAGTAGGGCCTGCTGCGCTCCTCCTCCCGACAGTAGGGCCTGCTGCGCTCCTCCTCCCGACAGTAGGGCCTGTTGCGCTCCTCCTCCCGACAGTAAGGCCTGCTGCGCTCCTCCTCCCGACAGTAAGGCCTGCTGCGCTCCTTCTCCCGACAGTAGGGCCTGCTGCGCTCCTCCTCCCGACAGTAAGGCCTGCTGCACTCCTTCTCACGACAGTAGGGCCTGTTGCGCTCCTTCTCCCGACAGTAGGGCCTGCTGCGCTCCTTCTCCCGACAGTAGGGCCTGTTGCGCTCCTTCTCCCGACAGTAGGGCCTGCTGCGCTCCTTCTCCCGACAGTAGGGCCTGCTGCGCTCCTTCTCACGACAGTAGGGCCTGTTGCGCTCCTTCTCCCGACAGTAGGGCCTGCTGCGCTCCTTCTCCCGACAGTAGGGCCTGCTGCGCTCCTTCTCCCGACAGTAGGGCCTGCTGCGCTCCTTCTCCCGACAGTAGGGCCTGTTGCGCTCCTTCTCCCGACAGTAGGGCCTGCTGCGCTCCTTCTCCCGACAGTAGGGCCTGCTGCGCTCCTCCTCACGACAGTAGGGCCTGCTGCTCTCCTTCTCACGACAGTAAGGCCTGCTGCGCTCCTTCTCCCGACAGTAGGGCCTGCTGCGCTCCTCCTCCCGCTAAGGCTGCTGCACTCCTCTCACGACAGTAGGGCCTGCTGCTGCGCTCCTTCTCCCGACAGTAGGGCCTGCTGCGCTCCTTTCTCCCGACAGTAGGGCCTGCTGCGCTCCTTCTCCCGACAGTAGGGCCTGCTGCGCTCCTCCTCCCGACAGTAAGGCCTGCTGCGCTCCTTCTCACGACAGTAGGGCCTGTTGCGCTCCTTCTCCCGACAGTAGGGCCTGCTGCGCTCCTTCTCCCGACAGTAGGGCCTGCTGCACTCCTTCTCACGACAGTAGGGCCTGTTGCGCTCCTTCTCCCGACAGTAGGGCCTGCTGCGCTCCTTCTCACGACAGTAGGGCCTGCTGCGCCTCTCCTCCCATCAAATCAAATCAATTTTATTTGTCACATACACATGGTTAGCAGATGTTAATGCGAGTGTAGCGAAATGCTTGTGCTTCTAGTTCCGACAATGCAGTATAACCAACAAGTAATCTAACCTAACAATTCCACAAACTACTACCTTATACACACGTGTAAAGGGATAAGTAGGGCCTGTTGCGCTCCTCCTCCCGACAGTAAGGCCTGCTGCGCTCCTCCTCCCGACAGTAGGGCCTGTTGCGCTCCTCCTCCCGACAGTAGGGCCTTTTGCGCTCCTCCTCCCGCCGTAGGGCCTGCTGCGCTCCTCCTCCCGACAGTAGGCCTGTGGCGCTCCTCCTCCCGACAGTAGGGCCTGCTGCGCTCCTCCTCCCGACAGTAGGCTGCTGCGCTCCTCCTCCCGACAGTAAGGCCTGCTGCGCTCCTCCTCCCGACAGTAGGGCCTGCTGCGCTCCTCCTCCCGACGTAGGGCCTGCTGCGCTCCTCCTCCCGACAGTAGGGCCTTTGCGCTCCTCCTCCCGACAGTAAGGCCTGCTGCGCTCCTCCTCCCGACAGTAAGGCCTGCTGCGCTCCTTCTCCGACAGTAGGGCCTGCTGCGCTCCTCCTCCCACAGTAAGGCCTGCTGCACTCCTTCTCACGACAGTAGGGCCTGCTGCGCTCCTTCTCACGCCAGTAGGGCCGGATGCGCTCCTTCTCCGACAGTAGGCCTGTTGCGCTCCTTCTCACGACAGTAGGGCCTGCTGCGCTCCTTCTCACGACAGTAGGGCCTGCTGCACTCCTTCTCACGACAGTAGGGCCTGTTGCGCTCCTTCTCCCGACAGTAGGCCTCTGCGCTCCTTCTCACGACAGTAGGCCTGCTGCGCTCCTCCTCCCATCAAATCAAATCAAATTTTATTTGTCACAACACATGGTTAGCAGATGTTAATGCGAGGTAGCGAAATGCTTGTGCTTCTAGTTCCGACAATGCAGTAATAACCAACAAGTAATCTAACCAACAATTCCACAACTACTACCTATACACACAAGTGTAAAGGATAAGTAGGGCCTGTTGCGCTCCTCCTCCCGACAGTAAGGCCTGCTGCGCTCCTCCTCCCGACAGTAGGCCTGCTGCGCTCCTCCTCCCGACAGTAGGCCTGCTGCGCTCCTCCTCCCGACAGTAAGGCCTGCTGCGCTCCTCTCCCGACAGTAAGGCCTGCTGCGCTCCTTCTCCCGACAGTAGGGCCTGCTGCGCTCCTTTCTCCCGACAGTAGGGCCTGCTGCGGCTCCTCCTCCCGACAGTAAGGCCTGCTGCTCTCCTCCCCCGACAGTAAGGCCTGCTGCGCTCCTCCCTCCCGACAGTAAGGCCTGCTGCGCTCCTCCTCCCGACAGTAGCTGCGCTCTCTCGACAGTAAGGCTGCTGCGCTCCTCCTCCCGACAGTAAGGCCTGCTGCGCTCTTCTCACGACAGTAAGGGCCTGCTGCGCTCTTCTCCCGACAGTAGGGCCTGCTGCGCTCCTCCCTCCCGACAGTAAGGTCTGCTGCGCTCCTCCTCCCGACAGTAAGGCCTGCTGCGCTCCTCCTCCGCAGTAAGCCGGCTGCGCTCCTCCTCCCGACAGTAAGGCCTGCTGCGCTCCTCCTCCCGACAGTAAGGCCTGCTGCGCTCCTTCTCCCGACAGTAGGCCTGCTGCGCTCCTTCTCCCACAGTAGGGCCTGCTGCGCTCCTTCTCCCGACAGTAGGCCTGCTGCGCTCCTCCTCCCGACAGTAAGGCCTGCTGCGCTCCTCCTCCCGACAGTAGGGCCTGCTGCCTCCTTCTCACGACAGTAGGGCCTGCTGCGCTCCTTCTCCCGACAGTAGGGCCTGCTGCGCTCCTCCTCCCGACAGTAAGGCCTGCTGCGCTCCTCCTCCCGACAGTAAGGCCTGTTGCGCCTCCTCCTCCCGACAGTAAGGCCTGCTGCTCTCCTTCTCACGACAGTAAGGCCTGCTGCTCTCCTTCTCCCGACATTAGGTCTGCTGCCTCCTTCTCCGACAGTAGGGCCTGCTGCGCTCCTTTCTCCGACATTAGGGCCTGCTGCGCTCCTCCTCCCGACAGTAAGGCCTGTTGCGCTCCTTCTCCCGACAGTAAGGCCTGCTGCGCTCCTCTCCGCGACAGTAGGGCCTGCTGCGCTCCTCCTCCCGACAGTAGGCCTGTTGCGCTCCTCCTCCCGACAGTAGGCCTGTTGCGCTCCTCCTCCGACAGTAAGGCCTGCTGCGCTCCTCTCCCGACAGTAAGGCCTGCTCGCTCCTTCTCCCGACAGTAGGCCTGTTGCGCTCCTTCTCCCGACAGTAGGGCCTGCTGCGCTCCTTCTCACGACGTAGGCCTGCTGCGCTCCTTCTCACGACAGTAGGGCCTGCTGCGCTCCTTCTCCGACAGTAGGGCCTGCTGCGCTCCTCCTCCCGACGTAGGGCCTGCTGCGCTCCTCCTCCGACGTAGGGCCTGCTGCGCTCCTCCTCCCACAGTAGGGCCTGTTGCGCTCCTCCTCCCGACAGTAAGGCCTCTGCGTCCCCCTCCCGACAGTAAGCCTGCTGCGCTCCTTCTCCCGACAGTAGGGCCTGCTGCGCTCCTCCGTCCCACAGTAAGGCCTGCTCACTCCTTCTCACGACAGTAGGGCCGTGGCTGCGCTCCTTCTCACGCAGTAGGGCCTGTGCGCTCCTTCTCCCAGTAGGCCTGTTGCGCTCCTTCTCACACATAGGCCTGCTGCGCTCCTTCTCACGACAGTAGGGCCTCCTGCACTCCTTCTCACACAGTAGGGCCTGTTGCGCTCCTTCTCCCGACAGTAGGGCCTGCTGCGCTCCTTCTCAACGTAGGGCCTGCTGCGCTCCTCCTCCCATCAAATCAAATCAAATTTTATTTGTCACATACACATGGTTAGCAGATGTTAATGCGAGTGTAGCAAATGCTTGTGCTTCTAGTTCCACAATGCAGTAATAACCAACAAGTAATCTAACCTAACAATTCCACAACTACTACCTTATCACACAAGTGTAAAGGAGAGATTAGGGCCTGTGCGCTCCTCCTCCCGACAGTAGGCCTGCTGCGCTCCTCCTCCCGACAGTAAGCGCCTGCTGCGCTCCTCCTCCCGACAGTAAGGCTGCTGCGCTCCTCCTCCGACAGTAGGCCTGCGCTGCGCTCCTCCTCCCGACAGTAAGGCCTGCTGCGCTCCTCCTCCCACAGTAAGGCCTGCTGCGCTCCTTCTCCCGACAGTAGGGCCTGCTGCGCTCCTCTCCCGACATGGGCCTGCTGCGCTCCTCCTCCCGACAGTAAGGCCTGCTGCGCTCCTCTCCCACAGTAAGGCCTGCTGCGCTCCTCCTCCCGACAGTAAGGCCTGCTGCGCTCCCTCCCGACATAGGCCTGCTGCGCTCCCCCCCGACAGTAGGCCTGCTGCGCTCCTCTCCCTCCCGACAGTAAGCCTGCTGCGCTTCTTCTCACGACGTAGGGCCTGCTGCGCTCTTCCCCGACAGTAGGGCTGCTGCGCTCCTCCTCCCGACAGTAAGGTCTGCTGCGCTCCTCCTCCCCGACAGTAAGGCCTGCTGCGCTCCTCCTCCCGACAGTAAGGCCTGCTGCGCTCCTCTCCTCCCGACAGTAAGGCCTGCTGCGCTCCTCTCCCGACAGTAGTGCTGCTGCCTCCTTCTCCGACAGTAGGGCCTGCTGCGCTCCTTCTCCGACAGTAGGGCTGCTGCGCTCCTCACCCGCGTAAGGCCTGCTGCGCCCTCCTCCCGACAGTAGGGCCTGCTGCGCTCCTTCTCACGCGCGTAGGGCCTGCTGCGCTCCTTCTCCCGACGTAGGGCTCTGCGTCCTCCTCCCGACAGTAAGGCCTGCTGCGCTCCTCCTCCCGACAGTAAGGCCTGTTGCGCTCCTCCTCCCGACAGTAAGGCCTGCTGCTCTCCTTCTCACACAGTAAGGCCTGCTGCTCTCCTTCCTCCGACAGTAGGGTCTGCTGCGCTCCTTCTCCCGACAGTAGGGCTGCTGCGCTCCTTCCCCGACATTAGGGCCTGCTGCGCTCCTCCTCCCGACAGTAAGGCCTGTTGCGCTCCTTCTCCCGACAGTAAGGCCTGCTGCGCTCCTCCTCCCGACAGTAGGGCCTGCTGCGCTCCTCCTCCCGACAGTAGGGCCTGTTGCGCTCCTCCTCCCGCATCAAGGCATGTCTTCTCTCCTCCTCCCGACAGTAGGGCCTGTTGCGCTCCTCCTCCGACAGTAAGTGCTGCTCCTCCTCCCGACAGTAAGGCCTGCTGCGCTCTTTCCCGACAGTAGGGCCTGTTGCGCTCCTTCTCCCGACAGTAGGCCTGTTGCGCTCCTTCTCACGACATAGCCTGCTGCGCTCCTTCTCCCGACAGTAGGGCCTGCTGCTGCGCTCCTTCTCACGACAGTAGGGCCTGCTGCGCTCCTTTCTCCCGACAGTAGGGCCTGCTGCGCTCCTTCTCGACAGTAGGGCCTGTTGCGCTCCTTCTCCGACAGTAGGGCCTGCTGCGCTCCTTCTCACGACGTAGGGCCTGCTGCGCTCCTCCTCCCATCAAATCAAATCAAATTTTTTTTGTCCACTACACATGGTTACCAGATGTATATGCGAGTGTAGCGAATGCTTGTGCTTCTAGTTCCGACAATGCAGTATTAACCACAAGTAATCTAACCTAACAATTCCACAACTACTACCTTATACACACAAGTGTAAAGGGATAAGTAGGCTGTTGCGCTCCTCCTCCCGACAGTAGTCTGCTGCGCTCCTCCTCGCAGTAAGGCCTGCTGCGCTCCTCCTCCCGACAGTAGCCTGCTGCGCTCCTCCTCCCGACAGTAAGGCCTGCTGCGCTCCTCCTCCCGACAGTAAGGCCTGCTGCGCTCCTTCTCCCGACGTAGGGCCTGCTGCGCTCCTTCTCCGACAGTAGGGCCTGCTGCGCTCCTTCTCCCGACAGTAGGGCCTGCTGCGCTCCTCTCCCGACAGTAAGGCCTGCTGCGCTCCTCCTCCCGACAGTAGGGCCTGCTGCGCTCCTCTCACGACAGTAGGGCCTGCTGCGCTCCTTCTCCCGACGTAGGGCCTGCTGCGCTCCTCCTCCCGACAGTAAGGCCTGCTGCGCTCCTCCTCCCGACAGTAAGGCCTGTTGCGCTCCCTCCTCCGACAGTAAGGCCTGCTGCTCTCCTTCTCACGACAGTAAGGCCTGCTGCTCTCCTTCTCCCACATAGGGTCTGCTGCTCTCCTTCTCCCGACAGTAGGGCCTGCTGCGCTCCTTCTCCCGACATTAGGCCTGCTCCGCTCCTCCTCCCGACAGTAAGCCTGTTCGCTCTCCTTCTCCCGACAGTAGGCCTGCTGCGCTCTCTCCTCCCGACAGTAAGGCCTGCTGCGCTCCTCCTCCGACAGTAAGGCCGTTGCGCTCCTCCTCCCGACAGTAGGGCCTGTTGCGCTCCTCCTCCCGACAGTAAGGCCTGCTGCGCTCCTCCTCCCGACAGTAGGCCTGCTGCGTCTCCTTCTCCCGACAGTAGGGCCTGTTGCGCTCCTTCTCCCGACAGTAGGGCCTGCTGCGCTCCTTCTCACACGTAGGCCTGCTGCGCTCTTCTCACGACAGTAGGGCCTGCTGCGCTCCTTCTCCCGACAGTAGGGCCTGCTGCGCTCCTCCTCCCGACAGTAGGCCTGCTGCGCTCCTCCTCCCGACAGTAGGGCCTGCTGCGCTCCTCTCCCGACAGTAGGGCCTGTTGCGCTCCTCCTCCCGACAGTAAGGCCTGCTGCGCTCCTCCTCCCACAGTAAGGCCTGCTGCGCTCCTTCTCCCGACAGTAGGGCCTGCTGCGCTCCTCCTCCCACAAGGTAAGGCCTGCTGCACTCCTTATCCGACAGTAGGGCCTGCTGCGCTCCTTCTCACGACAGTAGGGCCTGATGCGCTCC
>NC_052344.1:12583519-12633519 GCF_016432855.1 Salvelinus namaycush
ACAGACCCAACAACATTATATAGTATCCCCTCCTCATGGTTACAGCACAACAAACATTATATAGTATCCCTCCTCATGGTTACAGACCCAACAACATTATATAGTATCCCCTCCTCAGGTTAACAGACACAACAAACATTATATAGTATCCCTCCTCATGGTTACAGACCCAACAACATTATATAGTCCCTTCCTCATGGTTACAGACCCAACAACATTATATAGTATCCCTTCCTCATGTTACAGACCCAACAACATTATATAGTTCCCTCATGGTTACAGACCCAACAACATTATATAGTATCCCCTCCATGGTTACAGACACCAACAGCATTATATAGTATCCCTTCCTCATGGTTTGCAGACCCAACAACATTATATAGTATCCTCCTCATGGTTACAGACCAACAACATTATATAGTATCCCTTCCTCATGGGTACAGACCCAACAACATTATATAGTATCCTCCTCATGGTACAGACCCACAGCATTATATAGTATCCCTCCCATGGTCAGACCCAACAACATTATATAGTATCCCTTCCTCATGGTTAAGACCCAACAACATTATATAGTATCCCCTCATGGTTACAGACCCAACAAACATTATATAGTATCCCCTCCTCATGGTTAGACCCACAACACATTATATAGTATCCTTCCTCATGGTTACAGACCCAACCATATATAGTATCCCTCCTCATGGTTACAGACCCAACAACATTATATAGTATCCTTCCTCATGGTTACCCCAACAACATTATATAGTATCCCTTCCTCATGGTTACAGACCCAACAACATTATATAGTATCCCTCCTTATGGTTACAGACCCAACAACATTATATAGTATCCCTTCCTCAAGGTTACAGACCCAACAACATTATATAGTATCCCCTCATGGTTACAGACCCAACAACATTATATAGTATCCCTTCCTCATGGTTACAGACCCAACAACATTATATAGTATCCCCTCATGGTTACAGACCCAACAACATTATATAGTATCCCTCCTCATGGTTACAGACCCAACAACATTATATAGTATCCCTCCTCATGGTTACAGACCCAACACTTATATAGTATCCCTCCTCATGGTTACAGACCCAACAACATTATATAGTATCCTTCCTCATGGTTACAGACCCAACAACATTATATAGTATCCTCCTCATGGTTACAGACCCAACAACATTATATAGTATCCCTCCTCATGGTTACAGACCAACAACATTATATAGTATCCTCCTCCATGGTTACAGACCCACACACATATATAGTATCCCTATGGTTACAGACCCAACAACATTATATAGTATCCTCTCATGGTTACAGACCCAACAACATTATATAGTATCCCCTCTCATGGTTACAGACCCAACAACATTATATAGTATCCCCTCCTCATGGTTACAGACACAACAACATTATATAGTATCTCCTCATGGTTACAGACCCAACAACATTATATAGTATCCCTTCTCATGGTTACAACCCAACAACATTATATAGATCCCTTCCTCATGGGTACAGACCCAACAACATTAATTATATCCCTCCTCATGGTAAGACCCACACCTTATAAGTATCCTTCCTCATGGTTACAACCCAACAACATTATATAGTATCCCTTCTCCTGGTTACAGACCCAACAATATATAGTATTCACTTCCTCATGGTTACAGACCCAACAAAATTATATAGTATCCTTCCTCATGGTTACAGACCCAACAACATTATATAGTATCCCTTCCTATGGTTAAACCCAACAACATTATATAGTATCACTTCCTCTATGGTTACGACCCAACAACATTATATAGTATCCCCTCATGGTTACAGACCCAACAACATTATATAGTATCCCTCCTCATGGTTACAGACCCAACAACATTATATAGTATCCCTCCTCATGGTTACAGACCCAACAACATTATATAGTATCCCCTTATGGTTACAGACCCAACAACATTATATAGTATCCCTCCTCATGGTTACAGACCCAACAACATTATATAGTATCCCCTTCTCTGGTTACAGACCCAACAAACATTATATAGTATCCCCTCCTCATGGTTACAGACCAACAACATTATATAGTATCCACTTCCTCTGGTTACAGACCCAAAAACATTATAGTATCCCTCCTCATGGTTACAGACCCAACAACATTATATAGTATCCCTTCCTCATGGTTACAGACCCAACAACATTATATAGTATCCCCTCCTCATGGTTACAGACCCAACACCATTATATAGTATCCTTTCCTCATGGTTACATACCCAACAACATTATATAGTATCCCTTCCTCATGGTTACAGACCCAACAACATTATATAGTATCACTTCCTCATGGTTACAGACCCAACAACATTATATAGTATCCTTTCCTCATGGTTACAGACCCAACAACATTATATAGTATCCTTCCTAATGGTTACATACCCAACAACATTATATAGTTTCCCCTCCTCATGGTTACAGACACAACAACATTATATAGTATCCCCTCCTCATGGTTACAGACACAACAACATTATATAGTATCCCTCCTCATGGTTACAGACCCAACAACATTATATAGTTTCCCCTCCTCATGGTTACAGACCCAACAACATTATATAGTATCCCCTCATGGTTACAGACACAACAACATTATATAGTATCCCCTCCTCATGGTTACAGACCCAACAACATTATATAGTATCCCTTCCTCATGGTTACAGACCCAACAGCATTATATAGTATCCCCTCCTCATGGTTGCAGACCCAACAACATTATATAGTATCCCTTCCTCATGGTTACAGACCCAACAACATTATATAGTATCCCTTCCTCATGTTTACAGACCCAACAACATTATATAGTATCCCTCATGGTTACAGACCCAACAACATTATATAGTATCCCCTCCTCATGGTTACAGACCCAACAACATTATATAGTATCCCTTCCTCATGGTTACAGACCCAACAACATTATATAGTATCACTTCCTCATGGTTACAGACCCAACAACATTATATAGTATCCCTCATGGTTAGAGACCCAACAACATTATATAGTATCCCCCCCTCATGGTTACAGACCCAACAACATTATATAGTATCCCCCCCTCAAGGTTACAGACCCAACAACATTATATAGTATCCCCACCTCATGGTTACAGACCCAACAACATTATATAGTATCCCCTCCTCATGGTTACAGACCCAACAACATTATATAGTATCCCTTCCTCATGGTTACAGACCCAACAGCATTATATAGTATCCCCTCCTCATGGTTGCAGACCCAACAACATTATATAGTATCCCTTCCTCATGGTTACAGACCCAACAACATTATATAGTATCCCTTCCTCATGGTTACAGACCCAACAACATTATATAGTATCCCTCATGGTTACAGACCCAACAACATTATATAGTATCCCTTCCTCATGGTTACAGACCCAACAACATTATATAGTATCACTTCCTCATGGTTACAGACCCAACAACATTATATAGTATCCCTCATGGTTACAGACCCAACAACATTATATAGTATCCCTTCCTCATGGTTACAGACCCAACAACATTATATAGTGTCCCTTCCTCATGGTTACAGACCCAACAGCATTATATAGTATCCCCTCCTCATGGTTGCAGACCCAACAACATTATATAGTATCCCTTCCTCATGGTTACAGACCCAACAACATTATATATAGTATCCGTCCTCATGGTTACAGACCCAACAACATTATATAGTATCCCCTCCTCATGGTTACAGACCCAACAACATTATATAGTATCCCTTCCTCATGGTTACAGACCCAACAACATTATATAGTATCCCTTATGGTTACAGACCAAACAACATTATATAGTATCCCCTCCTCATGGTTACAGACCCAACAACATTATATAGTATCCCCTCCGCATGGTTACAGACCCAACAACATTATATAGTATCCCCTCCTCATGGTTACAGACCCAACAACATTATATAGTATCCCTTCCTCATGGTTACAGACCCAACAACATTATATAGTATCCCTTCCTCATGGTTACAGACCCAACAACATTATATAGTATCCCTTCTCATGGTTACAGACACAACAACATTATATAGTATCCCCTCCTCATGGTTACAGACACAACAACATTATATAGTATCCCCTCATGGTTACAGACCCAACAACATTATATAGTATCCCCTCCTCATGGTTACAGACACAACAACATTATATAGTATCCCCTCCTCATGGTTACAGACCCAACAACATTATATAGTATCCCTTCCTCATGGTTACAGACACAACAACATTATATAGTATCCCTCCTCATGGTTACAGACCCAACAACATTATATAGTATCCCCTCCTCATGGTTACAGACACAACAACATTATATAGTATCCCTCCTCATGGTTACAGACCCAACAACATTATATAGTATCCCTTCCTCATGGTTACAGACCCAACAACATTATATAGTATACCCTCCTCATGGTTAAAGACCCAACAACATTATATAGTAACCCCTCCTCATGGTTACAGACCCAACAACATTATATAGTATCCCTTCCTCATGGTTACAGACCCAACAACATTATATAGTATCCCCTCCTCATGGTTACAGACCCAACAACATTATATAGTATCCCCTCCTCATGGTTACAGACCCAACAACATTATATAGTATCCCCTCCTCATGGTTACAGACCCAACAACATTATATAGTATCCCCTCCTCATGGTTACAGACCCAACAACATTATATAGTATCCCCTCCTCATGGTTACAGACCCAACAACATTATATAGTATCCTTCCTAATGGTTACAGACCCAACAACATTATATAGTATCCCCCCCTCATGGTTACAGACCCAACAACATTATATAGTATCCCCTCCTCATGGTTACAGACCCAACAACATTATATAGTATCCCTTCCTCATGGTTACAGACCCAACAACATTTATATAGTATCCCCTCATGGTTACAGACCCAACAACATTATATAGTATCCCTTCCTCATGGTTACAGACCCAACAACATTATATAGTATCCCTTCCTCATGGTTACAGACCCAACAACATTATATAGTATCCCTCCTCATGGTTACAGACCCAACAACATTATATAGTATCCCTCCTTATGGTTACAGACCCAACAACATTATATAGTATCCCTCCTCATGGTTACAGACCCAACAACATTATATAGTATCCCCTCCTCATGGTTACAGACCCAACAACATTATATAGTATCCCCTCCTCATGGTTACAGACCCAACAACATTATATAGTATCCCTCCTCATGGTTACAGACCCAACAACATTATATAGTATCCCTCCTTATGGTTACAGACCCAACAACATTATATAGTATCCCTCCTCATGGTTACAGACCCAACAACATTATATAGTATCCCCTCCTCATGGTTACAGACCCAACAACATTATATAGTATCCCCTCCTCATGGTTACAGACCCAACAACATTATATAGTATCCCCTCCTCATGGTTACAGACCCAACAACATTATATAGTATCCCTTCCTCATGGTTACAGACCCAACAACATTATATAGTATCCCCTCCTCATGGTTACAGACCCAACAACATTATATAGTATCCCTTCCTCATGGTTACAGACCCAACAACATTATATAGTATCCCTTCCTCATGGTTACAGACCCAACAACATTATATAGTATCCCTTCCTCATGGTTACAGACCCAACAACATTATATAGTATCCCCTCCTCATGGTTACAGACCCAACAACATTATATAGTATCCCTTCCTCATGGTTACAGACCCAACAACATTATATAGTATCCCTTCCTCATGGTTACAGACCCAACAACATTATATAGTATCCCCTCCTCATGGTTACAGACCCAACAACATTATATAGTATCCCTTCCTCATGGTTACAGACCCAACAACATTATATAGTATCCCTTCCTCGTGAATAAAAGCACATGAGCTAATATATGCAGCATCATACATTTTTGGACCGTTGTTGTGCTTACTTGAACAGGAAGGTGGCGTGGCGGTGCTTCTTGTGGGCAAATTTTATCATCAAAGGTGCTTTCAAGATAACTGGGAACTCTTTAAAAAATAAAAAACCAAGGTTGAATCATGATGTCTGTGATCTTCAGGTCGGAGCGCTAGAAAGAGGCCCGAGTTCCCTATGTGGATTTCTGTTGGATGACCGTTCAAAATGTCATTTCCAAGTTGGAGCTAGTTTTTTTCCCAGAGTTCCCAGTTGTCTTAAACACGGAAGAAGTCATGCTGGATGGACAGCATGGCTAATGTATTCAACCTTTTCTGGCCCATGGGGTTGCGAGTGAATGTTATCTTTTTAAGCTTGGAAAAGAGACCATTTCAGACAGATGATTTAAATCCTTAAACCCAGACTTGGACCACACACGCTCTCCACCGAATAGCAGGCAGGCGAAGCAAAATGGTGATTGCTTTGCAACACTTGCAGTTAGCTACTGATTCCTTCCAAACCACTCATTGTAGAATTTGCTATTTTTGTTTTTTAAAGAATAATGGGCAAATGTTGCACAATCCAGGTGTGGAAAGCTCTTAGAGACTTACGCAGAAAGACTCCCAGCTGTAATTGCTGCCAAAGGTGCTTCTACAAAGTATTGACTCAGGTGTGAATACTTATGTAAATTAGAAATGTCTGTATTTCATTTTCAATACATTTGCTAACATTTCTTAAAACATGTTTTCACTTTGTCATTATGGGTTATCGTGTGTACATGGGTGATAATTATGATTTTTTATCAATTTTGAATTCCGGCTGTAACACAACAAAATGTGGAATAAGTTAACAGGTATGACTACTTTCTGAAGCACTGTATGTTCTGTTTTCTCAATATACCCACATTTAGCAAACATATTCCCAGATCTCATAGCATCCTTATTTAACCTTCATTCATTTCCCTAGGTACTCTCACATGAATCATGCACCGACACACACGTGTACAGACACACACACACACACACACATACGTCTCCAAATACAGACACACACACACACATACGTAGACACACACACAGTACTGTAGATGGATGTGAGGAGTTTAGATGAAGACAGTTGCCTGTCGGTAGTGTTGTCAGAACTCACTTCTCTTCTCTCGGTGATTGAAGACCAAGAGAAGATATCCAACCTTATCTCACCTTTTCACACTCACTGTTGTTCTCCATCTCTCTGTTCCCCATAGGACGTCTCTCACACTCTCCTACTAATGGTATCTCTCCTCTCTCACTCTCTGTCTGTCTTTCTCTCTCTCTTTTACTTGCTCACTTTGTGTGTGTGTCTCTCTCTCTGTCTGTTTCTCCCTCTCCCTTTCTCTCAGGTGTTAATTCTGTTTCTTTCCCTTTTCATCTCCCCATTGGAACCCCTCTCTCAATCTCTCTCTCCTTCCATCATAAGCTGCTGAACAGGGGTAAGAATTGGGTAAAATATGAGAGCTTTCTGCTTCTCTCTCCTTTATTTCTTTCTCTCCCTTCTCTCTGTCTCTGTGTGTGTGTGTTATGGTGGTTAAATGTGTGCTAACAAGACCCAGGTGGCCAATGAGGAGAGTGAGAGGAGTCAAGGTTAATATGACCTTCCCCTGGAGAGGTGGAAAGGGGAGAAAAGAAAGGGTACATTCGTGAGGGAGAGAATCATAGAGAAGGAAGGGTGGGAGTTAGAGAGAGATGGAGGTCAATTGTGTGATCTGTGTCCCCCATAAAGCTAAATAATCCATCTGTAAATATCTTGTTGCTGAAACCCTGTTAATAATGTTTAATAGTCAGTCGGCTAACAATATTGGACGAGAAATGTATATTATGCTGATTGATCCGTTCAAGTCTCCCGATTTTTAACGTCACAAACACCTAGTTTAGTAATAAAAAGGCTCTCCGTTGCCTTCCCATGACAACGGTGCATTTTCTAATGCTTGTAGATACCGCAGTCTTACACCACAATCTATGTCGGTAAATAGATTGGATGAAGTCATCCGATAAGACATGGTGGAGCGAGTCAGTAGGAGAGAACCTTGTCAGTGTAAATCTGTTGTTCCTCCCCAGCCATAACACCACGTACTGATAGTTCCCAACAGAGGAGCTGCAGGAGAGCCATGCCACACTCCACGCAGAGCAGAGACATGCCTCTAAAAATAAACACACACTACCTGTCACATCACATACTTTAAATCACAGTTCTGTGCTATGTGGTGGCTTTGTGTGTATGTGGGTGTTTTTTGTGATTTTGTTGTTTGAGGTTTTGTTTTTAGGCTTGTGTTTTTGTATAAATTAAATGTGTATTTCGGATAGAATTACGATCAGACACCACACAGTTATTATATTTGTGTGTTCATATTTTTCTTATTCCAAGATCAAAAGATACATCTCGGTCTTTGAAAAAGCCAGCTATTGTCAACGTTCCCTTGAATAAGGACCTCCCAAACTGCTCATTGGCTACTCTCTGCTCCAGCTTCTCCAACTTAATGTGTGTTTGCGTGTACACACACACACACATATATATATATATTTATATATATATATATATATAAATGACCTCCAGCAGGCCACAAATGTGCATGTGTCTGCTCAAACGGTCAGAAACAGACTCCATGAGGGTGGTATGAGGGCCCGACGTCCACAGGTGGGGGTTGTGCTTACAGCCCAACACCGTGCAGGACGTTTGGCATTTGCCAGAGAACACCAATATTGGCAAATTCGCCACTGGCGCCCTGTGCTCTTCACAGATGAAAGCAGGTTCACACTGAGCACATGTGACAGACGTGACAGAGTCTGGAGACGCCGTGGAGAACGTTCTGCTGCCTGCAACATCCTCCAGCATGACCGGTTTGGCGGTGGGTCAGTCATGGTGTGGGGTGGCATTTCTTTGTGGGGCCGCACAGCCCTCCATGTGCTCGCCAGAGGTAGCCTGACTGCCATTAGGTACCGAGATGAGATCCTCAGAGCCCTTGTGAGACCATATGCTGACACATGCACATTTGTGGCCTGCTGGAGGTCATTTTGCAGGACTCTGGCAGTGCTCCTCCTGCTCAAAGGCGGAGGTAGCGGTCCTGCTGCTGGGTTGTTGCCCTCCTACGGCCTCCTCCACGTCTCCTGATGTACTGGCCTGTCTCCTGGTAGCGCCTCCATGCTCTGGACACTACACTGACAGACACAGCAAACCTTCTTGCCACAGCTCGCATTGATGTGCCATCCTGGATGAGCTGCACTACCTGAGCCACTTGTGTGGGTTGTAGACTCCGTCTCATGCTACCACTAGAGTGAGAGCATCGCCAGCATTCAAAAGTGACCAAAACATCAGCCAGGAAGCATAGGAACTGAGAAGTGGTCTGTGGTCACCACCTGCAGAATCACTCCTTTATTGGGGGTGTCTTGCTAATTGCCTTTAATTTCCACCTTTTGTCTATTCCATTTGCACAACAGCATGTGAAATTTATTGTCAATCAGTGTTGCTTCCTAAGTGGACAGTTTGATTTCACAGAAGTGTGATTGACTTGGAGTTACATTGTGTTGTTTAAGTGTTCCCTTTATTTTTTTGAGCAGTGTGTATATATATATATATACATATATATGTTCTAATGTATAAAGCATGATATGTCAGGTACAAAATGACTGGTAGTTTAGGAGTGCAGACAGTCGGTCTCTAACAGAGAGACAGATCTTTCATCAAGCAGCGATGAAACCGTGGGGTTTGGTAAAAGCAAAATACTCATTTCTGTCTGAGTTGAGTTTATTTTTACAGGGACAGTGCACATTAATCAACGTTTCAGTAAAAGTGCCGGTTTTAGCCAGCCGGCTAATTTTCAACCGCAGTCCCTGGGCAGGTTATTAAAAACAATTACAATATAGACAATAGCAACATAGAACAAGACATAGCATACAGACATAGCAACATAGGACAAGCAAGACGTAGCATACAGACAGAGCAACATAGAACAAAAAGCAGCAAGACAAAATTCATAAAAGCAACAAAGTGTTTACACACCTCACAAGTTACAGACAACAGACATGGAAAGCGGCAACACACAGCTAGGGACCATGTTCACAAATCTGATTGACCTTTAGCCATGTCTTCAAGCATTTTGTGAAAGTGTGATATGTGGTGCAGTTATGTGTGTCTGATGGCAGTGTATTCCAGACATGGGAAGCTCTCACAGAAAAAGCGGATTTACTAAAGGTGCTTTTCCTTAGGGGAACTACACAGTCACCTCTCATGGCAGACCTTGTGGATCTGCTGCCATATGTTTGGGTTTTCTGTTTAACAAAAATACTGAGTGGAGGGGGAGCCAAGCCATTTAGGATCTTGAATACAAGACATGCATCGGTGTATTGCACAAGATTTTCCCAACTCAGGAGCTCATGCTTTCTGAGGATGTGACAGTGATGATGGCTATTGGGCTTCCTATCAAGCACTTTGAGAGCCTGTTTGTAGACAGACTGAATAGGTCTTACTGTTGTACAGCAAGCTTGGGCCCAACTAGTCAAGCAGTATGTTAAGTGGGGGAGTATCATAGATTTGAAGTACAGTTTTGCTACCTCTGTAGTCAAACAATTTCGTATAAATCGGAAATTAGCTAGGTTGAATTTGGTTATTTGAATTACCTTTTTCACATGCTTTTTAAAAGAGAGGTTGGAATCAAGTATGATGCCAAGGTACTTAAAATCAGATACCACCTGGAGCTTCTCCCCTGACACATAGACATCTGGCTCAGTAGCATCTGTTGCCCTCTTTGTGAAGAACATGCAAACAGTTTTTTTCACATTGAGGTGCAAACACGAGTCACTGAGCCACTTTGTAACCTGGACCATTACAGTAGTGAGTTCTTGTGCAGCTTGTTGTTTGCTCTTTGCATGCACATATATCACTGTATCATCTGCATACATTTGAACTTCAGACCCAGTACAGACAGAAGGCAGATCATTAATGTACAGGCTGAACAGGAGGGGCCCCAGTATTGACCCTTGGGGCACACCCACATCATAGCTAAGAGTGGGCGACAGCTCATTGCTCACTCTGACACACTGAGTTCTGCCTTCAAGGTATGATTTCATCCATCTCAAGGCATCGGGGGAAAAGTTGAACTTGGACAATTTTGTGATGAGAATCTCATGGTTAACAGTATCAAAAGCCTTCCTTAGGTCCAGAAACACAGCCCCAACAACGCCCCCTTTGTCCATCTTGGACTTCACATTTTCCAGAAGAAAGCAGTTGGCCGTTTCTGTGGAGTGTTTCGCTCTGAAGCCAAACTGCATGGAATGTAATGTGAAGGGGCTGTTGTTGAGGTGGGCAATCAGTTGTTCTGCTACACACTTTTCAACAACCTTTGACACCACAGGTAGTATACTAATGGGCCTGTAGTTACTCACGTCAGCAGGGTCGCCTGATTTAAAGATGGCCGTTATTATGGCCGACTTCCATACCCTTGGAAACACCCCGAGACCAATAGATGTGTTGGTGACCTTAGTAATGGGGCCAATGAGTGAGTCTTTGTAGTTTTTAAGAAATGTAGAGTCCATCCCAAACACATCTTTGGCTTTAGAGTTCTTTAGTGAGCTAATCACCTTGTCCACCTTTGACTCAGAAACCTCCCTTATGATGAAGACAGGTTGAGCATCATTTACTAGCACTGAGCCCAAGAAACCAGTGGAGGGGTTCTGTGTCAGTACCCTGACAGAGTCAATAAAGTAGGAATTGAAGGCTATTGCTATTTCGACTGCATCCTGTGTTAGATTGTTATTCACCATGATTTCTAGTCTTTTTGCAGTGTTACTATGGTCTTTCCCTGTTAACTTTTTTAGATTCTCCCAGATCAGTTTAGAATTTCCCTTTGCTTCACCAATTATGTTAATAAAAAAGTTTGCCTTGGCCTGTCTGATTTCTTTCATCACCTTATTTCTCAACATGGTAAACCTACGTCTGTCATGCTCTAATTTGGAGTTTAGGGCAGTTTTTATAGCATAATCTCGTTCTTTCATCAGTTTACAGATTTCTCCATTTAGCCATGGAAGAGTGCTCTTTTGGCCAGGTTTGGATTTGATTTTCTTTAGGAAACCATTTAATGTAGTCTGGATTGTGGATAGAAAAACTTGACTATCAGCTTCCACGTCTGCATAGGACAAGAGATCATTCCAGTTAATTCCCTTAATTGCGTTTTCAAAATAGCTTAATTCACTCTTAGGTATTCTTAGTTGATCAGGCTTTCTAACAGTAGAGAGGTTAAACCTGCTCTTAGACAGCTTTCTGGCTATAAGTGTCAGATTATGATCAGATAGCCCAGTAACCATATTGAATGATTTAGTCACTCTCTCTGGTTTATTACTGAACACCAAATCAATCTGTGTTTTAGAGCAACAAGTCACCCTGGTTGGCCCTTTAACTAGCTGTGTAAGGTCAAAGGCATTAGTGATCCGTTTGAGGGTTTTCCTACAACACTTGTCTTCATAATTAATGTTAAAATCTCCCATTAAGATGACCTCTTTCCCAAAATCACATTCCCTAAGCATGTTATTAAACTGATCAAAAAACACACTTTTGGTGGAAGGTGGCCTATACATTCCAATGAGGGTAAAAGACATTTGGGGAGACAGTGTAATGTTCAGGCCAATACATTCTAGTTAATTATCACATGACCACTCAATTTGTTTACATCGGATATGTTCTTTAATGTAAATCATCACACCCCCTCCTCTTCCTTCAGTCCTGTCTCTCCTGAAAACATTGTAGCCAGGCACAATCAAAGCAGCAGATGGAGAGTTTTTATGGAGCCATGTCTCTGAGAGGCAGAGAAAGTCAAGGTTGGAGTCTGTGAGTAGATGTTGAATTTGATCACTTTTTGGAATGACACTACGAATGTTCAAGTGCCCCCCTAGTAGTCCCTTGGGCTTAGCTCGTGGGTCTCAGATGACTCGAGAGTGATTGACACATTGGAAAAAGTTAAATTTTCTGTGTTTTCTGACGGCTGGGTTTAGGCCGTTTTGTTTCGTTTTGATTAGGGGCAGTTCGGTAGCGCAATTAACAATCCCTCCCGCCTGCACTGGATGCGGGGAACTAATTAAAACAGCTTGCGTACCAGAAGCAGAGTCAGGGATCGCATATAGCGACTTTGGTATTGTAATGACCCGGCTGGGTCATAAAAGGAAAAGAGACGGACTCTAGGTGTGCGGGTCAGAACACAGGTTTATTCCTAAACTGGGCTATTGTTCAGGCCACAGCCCACGCCGCTAAATACCGAACGTACACATTTAAACCAAGTCGAGTTAAGGGTCACTCTCATATGAACAGATCAAGGTCCCGAACAGAAGAGAAAGAAAGATGATACAGTAATCCCTATTTATGCATTTCCAAATCCCGCGGGATTACCCTTCATACCCCCCCAACCTTTCCATCTGTCCTGACATATTTAACCCCCGCTAGTAGCCATGAGAACCATAACACACCCACAAACACAGAACACAATACCGGGTCGTTACATAGCCCCCCCCCTTTCTAAACCCTAGCCCCTAGGGTTACACAACAAAATCCTTAAAACGACCCGGAGGTCGCATCAGTCTCTTGGGCCTCCCCGTGACTCTCAGCGGTGAACCCCCAGAACACTCCTCTGCCCCAATGTCATTTCCAGCGCCCTCCGAAGAAGCAGCCCCCTCCCCAGGCTCAGGTTGCGCTAGAGTCTCCTCGTTAGACTGTTCCCGTGGGCTCACATCAGAGCCCTCACTCCCATTCCCTACCGTTTTCCTCCCTCTGTAGGGTGCCAATCGATCCCGGTGGACCACCACCTTCCTGCTCCGTGGGGGGACCTCCACCCGGTACGTCACCTCCCCCACTCTCTCTATCACCAGACACGGCCCCACCCATGCACTGTCCAGCTTTGGGCACCGCCCCGTCTTGCGCGTGGGGTTGTGAAGCCACACACATTCTCCCGCTCCAAAGTGCCTCCCCCTAGCGCGCGAGTCGTAGTGGCGCTTTTGGCGCACCCCTGCGTTCTCGAGTTGCTCTCTTGCGAAGGTGTGAGCCGCTTCTAACCGGTTCTGCAGACGACGCACATAGTTCGGGCCAGGCAAAACCCCGTCGTCATTATCAGGAGGGTGGCCAAACGTCAGTTCGGCTGGGGTGCGCAACTCACGACCTAACATTAGTAGTGCTGGGGAGCACGCAGTCGATTCTTGAACAGCCGACCTACACGCCATAAGAATAAACGGTAAGTGGGTGTCCCAATCTCTCTGGTGTTTTGAGGTAACGATGGCCAGCTGCTGTGCTAATGTTCTGTTAAATCTTTCCACCAGCCCATCACTCTGGGGGTGAAGCGGAGTAGTGCGCGTCTTCTCCGCGCCTAACCGTCTACACAACTCTGAGAACACCCGTGACTCGAAGTTTCTCCCCTGGTCGCTGTGAATAGACTGTGGCACCCCAAACCGACTGATTATTCCCCCCACCAACGCATCAGCTACTGTCTCTGCCTCCTGGTCTGGGAGAGCGTAAGCCTCCGGCCACTTGGTGAAGTAGTCCATAACGGTTAGAATCCACCTGTTACCGCTGTCTGTGGTTGGAAACGGCCCTACTATGTCTACCCCCAGTCTCTCCATGGGCTCCCCTACTGGGAATTGTTGTAGGAGGCGTGTGACTGACCTGGAGGTCCTTTTTTAGCAGCACACTCGTCGCACTGCCTACAAAAGTCCTCAACATCCCTCCTGTGCCTGGCCCAATAGAAACCTTTACGCACGCGCTTTAACGTTTTGGATACCCCAAAATGCCCTGCGCCTACTCCCCCATGAAGCTGCTGTAACACGCTCCCCTGCAGCCTTTTGGGCACCACTACCTGCCACGTAATTTCTCCAGTCGCTGGCTTTTTCCACCCCCTCTGGAGCACTCCCTCAGCCACTCTAAGGACTGTGAATTTAGCCCACAGTCCTTTGGTGACTGGTGATAGAGGGGCTACTTCCCCCCACGGCGGTCGTCTTCTCTCTTCCACCCACCGCAGCACAGGACGCAGCTCTGCGTCCTCCTCCTGGCGACGCCTCCACTCCCCAACGTCCACAGCCTCAAGCTCCCGGCACTCTTGTCACACTCAGCTGACTCACCGTGGCGGTGACTCCCTCCTCCCTGCACAGTTCTCTCTCTCGCTCCACCCGTTTGGCGCAGTACCCACAGCCATCCTCAGCACACGGGCGGCGGGACAAGGCGTCTGCATTGCAGGGGCGAAGGCCGGCTCTGTGCTCCACCTGGAAGTCGTAGGGTTGCAGCTCCTCCAGCCAGCGGGCAATCTGACCCTCTGGCTCCTTGAAGGAGAGAAGCCACTGCAGGGCGGAGTGATCCGTCCGGACCACAAACGGCAGGCCCCCCAGGTAGTACTTGAAATGGCGTACTGCTGCCACGACAGCCAAAAGCTCTCTCCTTGTCACGCAGTAGCGTTTTTCAGCCTTATCAAAAGTTCTGCTGTAATAAGCTACTACGTGTTCCCCATCAGGCCCACGCTGAGCCAGCACAGCCCCCAAACCCTCATTGCTTGCGTTGGTGTCCAGGATGAACGGACGGTTCGGGTCTGGTGAGGCCAGGACAGGGGCCTCCATCAGGGCACGTTTGAGGGCCTCAAACGCCCGCTGGTGCTCTTCGGTCCACTGAAAAACAGTGTCCTCCTTGAGAAGGTGGTTCAAAGGAGCCGCTACCCCCGCAAACCCCTTCACAAACCTACGATAGTAGGATGCCAGCCCCAGGAAGCTCTTAACCACTTTTTTCCCCCCTGGAACTGGCCACTCCCTCACAGCCTCTACTTTGTCTAGCATCGTGCTGATGCCCTCACCACCCAGCTGATGCCCCAGGAACGCCACCTCCCTTTGCATGAAATGGCACTTTCCCGGATGTAATTTTAGCCCCGCCCCCGAGATCCTCTCCAACACTCGCCTAATTGCCCCCAGTGCCCCCTCAAACGATGTGCCGTGCACCAATATGTCGTCTAGGTACACAACACACTCGTCTCTCGGAACCCCCGCCAGCACTCTGTCCATGAGCCTCTCAAAGGTGGCAGGAGCATTACAGAGCCCGAAGCACAGCACCTTGAACTGCCAATGGCCCCTATCTGTGGAGAAGGCCGTTTTTTCACGTGCCCCTGGCGAGAGGGGCACCTGCCAGTAGCCACTGCGCAGATCAAGGGAGGAGAACCACGAGGACCCTCTCACGTGGTCTAGCGACTCATCAATCCTCGGTAGGGGATAAGAGTCTTTAGTGGTGACAGAATTTAGGCCCCTGTAGTCAACACAAAACCTAAGTTTACCCCCTTTCTTAGGCACCATGATGACCGGCGCGGACCATGGGCTATCTGATGGCTCAATGAAATCAGCCCGCAACATGTCAACAATAGCTGTGTCTGCTGCTTCCCTCCTGGCAAGGGGAATACGACGGGCCGAATTTTAATGGGTCGGGCGTCCCCAGTGTCTATTTCGTGCTGAACTAGGTGCGTTTGTCCTACCTCATCTTCCCCCCAAGCGAAGCTATCTTTAAAGTCCAACAGCAGCTGCTTTAACTGTCTCTGTTGTCCCTCATCCAGACCCTGACAGTTCTTCAGCCACACAGCCTCGACGGCGTCGATAGCTTCCTCCTTCCCCCCGTCGGGCTGATGGGGTGAAGGAGCCAGTGTGTTTTGGGCTACTGGGCTGCCTGTGCTTGCACCATGATGGGGAGTGAAGGCCGTCGCCGCCGGAGACAGCTGCTGGGATGGCACAACGACCAAGGGAGCAGCCGGGATGACCGGTGGAGTTTCTGCAAGCTTGGAGGAAGACGGAGGGACAGCCCTGCCCCCTGCTGGCCCTCCCGAAGGCGACATTCCCACTGTGGGCCCCCCCGACAGCCTCAAAGTGCCCGACGCTAAGTCCAACTGAGCCCCACAGTTTTTCAAAAAGTCCATTCCCAGTATACAGGGGTCCTGCACCGCTGCTACCCACACCGGACACCCCACAGTTCTCCCCCCCACAGTCACAGATAGCTGACACTTCCCTAACATGGGGGCTAGCTCCCCCGTGACAGTCCGTAGCTGGACAAGGGTCGGCTCCACCCGCACCCCAACAGGTAGTATGTCTGGTCTCACCAGGGTTACTGTAGAGCCCGTGTCGACCAGGGCCAAACATTCCACCCCCTCTACCTTGACGATGACATTGCAGAAGTCCCCAACGGTGGTACGTCCCACCACAACTACCGGACTAGGAAACACGGCGGCAGCTACACCCTGGGGGAGCAGGTCCCCACCCTCTTGTCTGCGCTGCTGGGTACCTCCTTTGCTTACAGTGGGTTCGGGGGCGGGGGGGTGGGCCCGCGCTGCCCCCTGCGCGAGAACCCGTTGTCGTTTCCCTGGTGACGGGGGAATCTGCCACACTCCCGCTGAATGTGGCCAGGTTGGCCACAACCCCAGCAGACAATAGGAGTTGAGCTGACACTGCGACGTTGCCTGGAGCCCCTCTCCATGACAAGCGAAGCAGTCTTGACTAGCCCGCCCAACTCGTCAACCCACTCTGGTTTTGTGACCCCTGGCACCCCAGCCACCGCTGCTCTCACCTCTGGTTGACTGGCGACTTCCACTCTCACTCCCTCACCCCAGATCAGCTCCCTCTTCCTGGCTATCTCCACTGCAGCCCGCAGAGATGGTGGGTCCGCCATCTGAACATGCTTACCCAGTTCGGTGGAAGAGAGCGCTCTAATAAAACTGTCCCGTGCCAGCTCGTCTTGCACCCCAGTCGGCATAGTTGCATAAGCCCGCCTGGTCAGGCTCAGAATACCACTTGCCAACGCCTTTAATGATTCCCCCTGAAGTCTCTTTTTGTTACACAGTTCAATCCGCAGCATGTTGGGCTGCGCGTCGCTGCCGAAACGGCCCCCCCAATGCCTCCACTAGCGCACCGTAGTCGCCCCTATCGTCCGGGGCTAGCGTTAGCAGGCATTCCGACGCCTCCTCCGCCAGGCTCAGGGCAAGCTGTAACGCTTTCGTCTCGTCAGACCACATCCCGGCTCTAGCCAACAACTCGAATTGAGTGAAAAAAACTTCCCATTTACCTTGTCCATTGAACTTTGGTAGTTTAGCCGCTACCGTGGCTAATGGCAATAGGTCGCTGCCATCTCTGTTTACATAAGCAGGCCCAGCCATTTCCGCACCCGGTGACGTCGATATCCCCGTCGCCGTGACGTCTGCTCTCGAGCGGTGTGAAGGAAAACCCGCCAAGTTCTGCCATCTTGCTGACTGACAATTTAACTTCCGCCATGTGGCTCTCCAGCTCTTCTACGGCAGTCGCCGCCTGACCCTCCCGACCGGGTACCCTCGAGCCCACAACGGACACTTTGTCCGACTCTTCCTTAATTTTCCGCCTCGCCCCAGGCATCATGACCGTCGATGCGAGTCACGCTAAAGCCAACCCGGCCTATACTGAACAGCTAACTCGCCTAGTCTCGATCCCGTAGTTCGAAAGCACTTCTGACACCAATGTAATGACCCGGCTGGGTCATAAAAGGAAAAGAGACGGACTCTAGGTGTGCGGGTCAGAACACAGGTTTATTCCTAAACTGGGCTATTGTTCAGGCCACAGCCCACTCCGCTAAATACCGAACGTACACATTTAAACCAAGTCGAGTTAAGGGTCACTCTCATATGAACAGATCAAGGTCCCGAACAGAAGAGAAAGAAAGATGATACAGTAATCCCTATTTATGCATTTCCAAATCCCGCGGGATTACCCATCATACCCCCCCAACCTTTCCATCTGTCCTGACATATTTAACCCCCGCTAGTAGCCATGAGAACCATAACACACCCACAAACACAGAACACAATACCGGGTCGTTACAGTATGTTTGAAGAGTCAAAATCTATCCTGGAGCCGGGTGAGTCGAGAGAAACCATAGGACCATAGCACTCACCCACTTCCACAGCGGCGACGATCAGTGGACGAGGCCATCCACCGCTTTCCACTCCGGTGCGTATCGCTGGCTCGGTGATGTTGGGCCCAGGATTGAGTTGCACATCCCCGGAGAGCAGGAGGGTAGTGAACAGGTAGTTTAACAGTTTCCGATAAATGTTGGACTTGTGTTTGTTGCGCCTAAGCGGTTCAGTAGAATAAGGAGCGAGGTAGACTTGGCCATTATTCAGAACATTATGGTATGCTGTGTACTGTCCGCTCCCGTGGAACGGTGAACCAATGTGTTTGGTGTTAATATTCTCCGGTAGTAGACTGATTGTGTCATCCCAGCAAGGACGCACTGAGATTATCAGTAGAGCAGCTACATAACTGACAATCATGTCAGAGTACTGGAGATAAAACACATAATTGCGCTTTAACTCTTTGCATGAGTTACTTAGCTGGGGTCGGCGTACACCTGATGGTTTAGATAAAATTACAGCATTCGAATGAGAAGCGGCACCTGCCGCACCACCCTGTCTTCCGTCCGCCATTTTGCAAAAAAAAAAACTAATAAAGTATTCTTATTCTTCTTCAGCTAGAGCCGTGATCTAGCCTTGTTCAGCCTTTGCTACGTCCCAAAAGGTACCCTATTCCGTTTATAGTACACTACTTTTGACCAGAGCCCTATCCAAGCAGTGCACTGTAAAGGGAATAGGGTGCCATTTGGTTGGCAGCCCTGAGTTTGGCCTAGCTACAGTATATCTCTTCTCAGGCTCATGGCGTAAACACAACATGATGTAGTGAAATATTTATCCCCCCCCAAAGCCTGTTGTTCCCATGCTCCTCTCATTAAACCTGGGTTAATTGTCTTTGGCTGTGGGAGAGAGAGGGGACATGTTATACCTTACACCCCGGGACGAGATGGTGGAGAGAAAGAGAGGCAAGATGTGGGAGAGAGTTAGGGAAGAGAGGGAAAGGGCTATTAGGGAAGAGAGGGAAAGGGCTTTAGGGAAGAGAGGGAAAGGTAGAGGGTTAATGTTAGGGAAGAGAGGGAAAGGGTTAGGGAAGAGAGGGAAAGGGTTAGGGAAGAGAGGGAAAGGGTTAGCCCTGTTAACCCTCTACCTTTCCCTCTCTTCCCTAACCCTTTCCCTCTCTTCCCTAACGTTAACCCTCTACCTTTCCCTCTCTTCCCTAACCCTTTCCCTCTCTTCCCTAACCCTTTCCCTCTCTTCCCTAATAGCCCTTTCCCTCTCTTCCCTAAAGCCCTTTCCCTCTCTTCCCTAATAGCCCTTTCCCTCTCTTCCCTAACATTAACCCTCTACCTTTCCCTAACGTTAGGGAAGAGAGGGAAAGGGAGGTGGAGAGACACATGCAGACACACAGACAGGCAGACAGAAAGACACGTAGACTGACACGCAGACAGACAGAGACAGACACACACACACACACACACACACAAAGGTAGAGGGTTAAGGTTAGGGAAGAGTGGGAAAGGTAGAGGTAGGTGGAGACAGGAGAGAAACACACACACACACACGGTCTTGCCAGGACAGAGAGTACATATGCATATAGAAATTGAGACAATGCCATCCTTTCCGAGGGAGAGAGGGAGGATAAAGACTTGGAGACAGAGGGCAAGAAAGAATGAGAAGGGAAGACCAAGGGAGACTGAGAGAACAATAGAGGGAGAGAGAGCTGGAGGAGAGGGAGAGAGAGCTGGAGGAGAGGGAGAGAGAGCTGGAGGAGGGGGAGAGAGAGCTGGAGGAGGGGGAGAGAGAGCTGGAGGAGGGGGAGAGAGAGCTGGAGGAAGGGGAGAGAGAGCTGGAGGAGGGGGAGAGAGAGCTGGAGGAGGGGGAGAGAGAGCTGGAGGAGGGGGAGAGAGAGATGGAGGGGGAGGAGTTAAAGAATTAACTGTGCATCAATATTTCAATGGGTGGAGCCTTTGTTGAATAATGCAGCCGTTGTGTCAGACAGCTTTTCCCTCTCTCCGCTTGGTCCTGGGTGCTGACACACACACACACTGGCATGGACATACATACACTGAGTGTACAAAACATTAAGAACATGCTCTTTCCATGACAGACTGACCAGGTGATTCCAGGTAAAAGCTTATTGATGTCACTTGTTAAATCAACTTCAATCAGTGTAGATGAAAGGGAGGAGACGGGTTAAATAAGGATTTTTAAGTCTTGAGATAATTGAGACATGGATTGTGTGTGTGCCATTCAGAGGGTGAATATTTAAGTGCCTTTGGCACCTACTACCATAACCGTTCAGATGCACCAGTTTGAGTCAAGAACTGCAACTCTGCTGGGTTTTTCACGCTCAACAGTTTCCCGTGTGTGTCAAGAATGGTCCATCACCCAACTTGACACAACTGTGGGAAGCATTTACTGACACACAAACATACACTCAGTATACAAGCCTGCATATTAACATACTGACACACACAAACATACTCTCAGTATACAAGCCTGCATATTAACATACTGACACACACACATACTCTCAGTATACAAGCCTGTATATTAACATACTGACACACACACATACTCTCAGTGTACAAGCCTGCATATTAACATACTGACACACACACACACTCTCAGTATACAAGCCTGCATATTAACATACTGACACACACACATACTCTCAGTATACAAGCCTGCATATTAACATACTGACACACACACATACTCTCAGTATACAAGCCTGCATATTAACATACTGACACACAAACATACTCTCAGTATACAAGCCTGAATATTAACATACTGACACACACACATACTCTCAGTATACAAGCCTGCATATTAACATACTGACACACAAACATACTCTCAGTATACAAGCCTGCATATTAACATACTGACACACAAACATACGCTCAGTATACAAGCCTGCATATTAACATACTGACACACAAACATACTCTCAGTATACAAGCCTGAATATTAACATACTGACACACACACATACTCTCAGTATACAAGCCTGCATATTAACATACTGACACACAAACATACGCTCAGTATACAAGCCTGCATATTAACATACTGACACACAAACATACGCTCAGTATACAAGCCTGCATATTAACATACTGACACACAAACATACTCTCAGTATACAAGCCTGCATATTAACATACTGACACACACACATACTCTCAGTATACAAGCCTGCATATTAACATACTGACACACACACATACTCTCAGTATACAAGCCTGCATATTAACATACTGACACACAAACATACTCTCAGTATACAAGCCTGCATATTAACATACTGACACACAAACATACTCTCAGTATACAAGCCTGCATATTAACATAGACACACACAGGCTCATTCTAGTGTACTGTATGCACTTTAGCATAAGCTAATACTCACTAGACACACACACAGTACATATACTAACACATTTAGTCAGTGTGTGTGTTAGACTGGTTGTTAATCTATATTAATATAGCCATGCAGATATCATCATCAGTGTTAATTTTAGAAGACTTGGCAGGAGGGGGCAGCAAGCTGTGCTGTTGGATTGGAAAGTTTTCTAACTCATGAGAACTCAAGATGGCACAAACACACACAAGTACAAACACATGCACACAAACACAGCTTACAGTACACGTATGCGCACACACACACACACCAGGACATTGCATCTTTCTGCTTCGCTAACACCATCATAAATCAATGGCAGCACAGTAATAGTGTTCATATCAGCAGCACCATCTGTTCTACAGAGGACACACACATTCCATCATGACTTGTACTGCAGTATTCTCTTGGTGGTCATTAGACCTTTGTCAAATAAGGCCCCTCTTGTAGTGTGTGTTTCTGTGTGTACCTATAGTACAGTGACTCTGTCCCTGTCATGTTCGTTCCCTCCCTTGCCCCTGTCTTCCCCTGCATCACCCCATATGTACACACTGTCCCCAACACACAGAAAAATACTGCAACAAACATCTTACATGTAAAATTGCACGACTAAGATCTCTTCGGCAAAACGTCAAAATGAATGACAGATTTCTTGGAATAATTCAGACTATTTTGAGGAAGTATATCCTGGCTACGGCATGTCAAAATGGACAAACATGACTCTGCTTTTTCCTCCTTTATCAAGCATAGGTCTTTGAAGGCAGTATGCGAGCACACTCGTTCGGTTCAGCTAGCCGTGTTCAGCTAGCCGTGTTCAGCTAGCCGTGTTCAGCTAGCCGTGTTCAGCTAGCCGTGTTCAGCTAGCCGTGTTCAGCTAGCCGTGTTCAGCTAGCCGTGTTCAGCTAGGCATCAGCTGAACTGAAGCATGCTGACCCCTTTAGCAGGAACCACATGCTCTCTTTTCTTTCTCCCTCTCTGGGGTTAGAGTTTGGAGGATGTGGAGTGAAGTCCTCTCCTCTGTCATTCTCGTTCTCTTTATTCGGTCTCTTCTCATCCCTTGCTGGTGGTCTGTCTTTATTCTCGTCCCTTGCTGGTGGTCTGTCTTTATTCTCATCCCTTGCTGGTGGTCTGTCTTTATGCTCATCCCTTGCTGGTGGTCTGTCTTTATGCTCATCCCTTGCTGGTTGTCTGTCTTTATTCTCATCCCTTGCTGGTGGTCTGTCTTTATGCTCATCCCTTGCTGGTGGTCTGTCTTTATTCTCATCCCTTGCTGGTGGTCTGTCTTTATGCTCATCCCTTGCTGGTGGTCTGTCTTTATTCTCATCCCTTGCTGGTGGTCTGTCTTTATTCTCATCCCTTGCTGGTGGTCTGTCTTTATTCTCATCCCTTGCTGGTGGTCTGTCTTTATTCTCATCCCTTGCTGGTGGTCTGTCTTTATTCTTATCCCTTGCTGGTGGTCTGTCTTTATTCTCATCCCTTGCTGGTGGTCTGTCTTTATGCTCATCCCTTGCTGGTGGTCTGTCTTTATTCTCATCCCTTGCTGGTGGTCTGTCTTTATGCTCATCCCTTGCAGGTGGTCTGTCTTTATGCTCATCCCTTGCTGGTGGTCTGTCTTTATTCTCATCCCTTGCTGGTGGTCTGTCTTTATGCTCATCCCTTGCTGGTGGTCTGTCTTTATTCTCATCCCTTGCTGGTGGTCTGTCTTTATGCTCATCCCTTGCTGGTTGTCTTTCGATCAAAGGATATTTACAAGAGAGATTGAGTTTGAGAGACTAGGAGTTTTGTGCGCACATGAGTGTGTGTGGGGGGAGCTGTTTTTCTTTCCTCTGAGACTTAATCACACTTCCCTCTCTCCTCTCAGTATGGGGTACCACCTCCTCCATCATGCGAAGCTGTCAAATAGGAAGAATAGTACTTTATTTTTATATCCATCCGTTACTACAGAAACCTTCTCTGTTGTCAACAGGCAGGCCACGCACACAGACACACCACTCCAAGTGCAGCACTACCTAGAGTTATCTATGGTTAAGAGCATTGCTGAAAGCAGTAACTATCTATATCCATGGGTCCATATCTGTGTTGCCCAGTCTGGGATTAGAATCAGCAGTCTTACAGCTACAGTACAGGGTTTATTTATTATTAACTCGCCTCACTGTCTATCTCTCCTCTCTCCAAATATTTATATGGAAATGGAGGGTGTGTGAAAAAGGAGAGGGGAGAGAATAAAATGAGAGATGGAGAGAAAGAGATACATTTAGAGACAAAGAGAGAGATCTTAGTGGTGTTAAATATTGAAGACCTTTGTCTTGTTGTGTTGCATGGTTATGTAACCGCTGTGTGTGTGAGTGACACAGGGATCTGAAAGGGAATCACCTACCGGAACTTCTCCATCTCTCCTGCCCTCCTTCTCTCCTTCCCTCCATCTCTCCCTCTCTTCTCCACAGAAGCATACCTCATTAAGTCAAAACAGACATCCTGTTTTTCCTCCTATTTGTTTTAATGAGACCCTCCATTCCTCAGTCTTCATAGATCTAGAATAGTCAGCTTGAGGCCCTATGGAGCTCAGTCACCCCACTTCACTGCAGCCCGCTCCATACGCTGCACACACAGTGATGTTGGTATTCCACAGACCATGGCCTAAACCCCTGCAGAGGTTTGTAGTGTACAGACCGAGCCATTACACAGTATGGGCCTCACACTCATAGACTAGAGATAGGGGGGTACAGTGGCAGACAGTCAGTCAGACACACAAATATTAACTTCTAGTTCCTCCCAAACCCGGATCCGGGAGCACCCCCACCGGTAAAAAAGCTGACTAGCATAGCCTAGCATAGCATCACAAGTAAATACTAGCATCTAAATATCATTAAATCACAAGTCCAAGACACCAGATGAAAGATACACTTCTTGTGAATCCAGCCATCATTTCTGATTTTTAAAATGTTTTACAGGGAAGACACAATATGTAAATCTATTAGCTAACCACGTTAGCAAAAGACACCACTTTTCTTACTCCACCATTTTTTTACTGCATCAGTAGCAATCACAAATTCGACCAAATAAAGATATAAATAGCCACTAACCAAGAAACAACTTTATCAGATGACAGTCTGATAACATATTTATTGTATAGCATATGTTTTGTTAGAAAAATGTGCATATTTCAGGTATAAATCATAGTTTACCATTGCAGCCACCATCACAACTCTCCCCAAAGCGACTAGAATAACTACAGAGCGCAACGTGTATTACCTAATTACTCATCATAAAACATTTCTTAAAAATACACAGCGTACAGCAATTGAAAGACACAGATCTTGTGAATCCAGACAATATTTCAGATTTTCTAAGTGTTTTACAGCGAAAACACAATATAGCGTTATATTAGCTTAGCACAATAGCAAACCACACAACAGCATTGATTCCAGCCAAACATAGCGATAACGTATTCACCACCAAAATATATAAATTTTTTCACTAACCTTCTCAGAATTCTTCAGATGACAGTCCTGTAACATCATATTACACAATGCATATAGAGTTTGTTCGAAAATGTGCATATTTAGCGGCACAAATCGTGGTTATACAATGAGAAAAGTTGCCAAGCTGCCCAGAAAATGTCGGGCGCCATCTTGGAGAGGCACCTATTCTAATCAATAAATAATCATAAACTTGACTAAAAAATACAGGGTGGACAGCAAATGAAAGACAAATTAGTTCTTAATGCAATCGCTTTGTTACATTTTTAAAATTAACGTTATTGCGCAATACAGCGTGCGCTAAAGCAAGGCTACACTGAAATTAATGGCGGCTTATGCATTTAACATTTTTCAACAGAACAACGATTTATCAGCATAAATAGTTCTTACTTTTTGATGACCTCCCATCAGAATCTTGGGAAAGGTGTCCTTTGTCCAGAACAATCGTCTTTTGGTTGAAAGCTGTCCTCTTGTCCTGTCGAAATAGCCGCTAACGTTCGGCATGTGCCGGAAAGGTGTCCAACTCTTGAAAGCGCGTCACAAAGAAATGCCAGAAAATCGCAATAAACTGATATAAATTGCTATAAGTCGGTTTAAATTAACTACCTTATGATGTCTTTAACAACTATAACGAATAAAAACATGACCGGAGATATAGAACTGGCAAAACGAAAGCTTGGCAGGAGGCCACTCTGATGTCCCTACTGCGCCAGGCGCACCGTTGAAAAGGACGGTACTTCCGCTCCAGGGTCTTATATAAGGTCCCAGATTGCGCAATCCACTCCATTCAAATTCTCCCCGCTTACTGACATCTAGAGGAAGACGTATGCAGTGCATGTAGCCCCATAGCTTACATGGGGACTTATAAACTGACCCTAGAACAGGGACCTCGATTTCTGAAATCTCACTCCCTGACAGGAAAAGTGCTGCAGAATGAGTTCTGTTTCACTCAGAGAAATAATTCAAACGGTTTTAGAAACTAGAGTGTTTTCTATCCAATAGTAATAATAATATGCATATTGTACGAGCAAGAATTGAGTACGAGGCAGTTTAATTTGGGAACTCATTTTTCCAAGATCGAAATAGCACCCCCCATAGGCTCAATATTAATGAATGATACAAACTCCTCAAACACACAAAAGGGGTCTCATTTGCAAGCTGTACTTGCAGGGGAATGGAAAATGAGACCCCTTTTGTGTGTTTGAGGAGTTTGTATCATTCATTAATATTTCTGTGTCTGTGGTGTGTTTGTGCGTGCGTACATGTGTCTGCGTGTGAGAATGTATGTGTGTACTTGAGTACGATGGTACAAGGATACTACTACTAATTCTGCAACAGTTGACGCTGCACACACTCTCTCGGAGACAGTCTTGTCCTGGTTTTTCCTCAGACCCACAATAACAGCTAGGTCTTATTCTGACTTGGCTGGTTTTGTCACGATCGTCGTAATAACATTCAGACTAAAGCGCAGCGTGAAATCGGTTCGACATTTTATTAGAAGTGAACCGCACAAAAAACAATAAAGAGCAAACGACACTATGGAGTGCTCACAGGCAACTACACATAAACAAGATCCCACAAAACACAGTGGGGAAATGGCTGCCTAAATATGATCCCCAATCAGAGACAACGATAAACAGCTGCCTCTGATTGGGAACCATACCAGGCCAACAGAAATAAAACAACCTAGATTACACACCCTAGTCACACCCCGACCTAACCAAAATAGAGAATAAAAAGGCTCTCTATGGTCAGGGCGTGACAGGTTTTTTCTCAGACCCACAATAACAGCTGGGTCTTAGTCAGACTTGGCCTGGTTTTTCCTCAGACCCACAATAACAGCTGGGTCTTACAGTCTGACTTGGCCTGGTTTTTCCTCAGACCCACAATAACAGCTGGGTCTTACAGTCTGACTTGGCCTGGTTTTTCCTCAGACCCACAATAACAGCTGGGTCTTAGTCTGACTTGGCCTGGTTTTTCCTCAGACCCACAATAACAGCTGGGTCTTACAGTCTGACTTGGCCTGGTTTTTCCTCAGACCCACAATAACAGCTGGGTCTTAGTCAGACTTGGCCTGGTTTTTCCTCAGACCCACAATAACAGCTGGGTCTTAGTCAGACTTGGCCTGGTTTTTCCTCAGACCCACAATAACAGCTGGGTCTTACAGTCTGACTTGGCCTGGTTTTTCCTCAGACCCACAATAACAGCTGGGTCTTAGTCAGACTTGGCCTGGTTTTTCCTCAGACCCACAATAACAGCTGGGTCTTAGTCAGACTTGGCCTGGTTTTTCCTCAGACCCACAATAACAGCTGGGTCTTAGTCTGACTTGGCCTGGTTTTTCCTCAGACCCACAATAACAGCTGGGTCTTAGTCTGACTTGGCCTGGTTTTTCCTCAGACCCACAATAACAGCTGGGTCTTAGTCTGACTTGGCCTGGTTTTTCCTCAGACCCACAATAACAGCTGGGTCTTAGTCTGACTTGGCCTGGTTTTTCCTCAGACCCACAATAACAGCTGGGTCTTAGTCTGACTTGGCCTGGTTTTTCCTCAGACCCACAATAACAGCTGGGTCTTAGTCTGACTTGGCCTGGTTTTTCCTCAGACCCACAATAACAGCTGGGTCTTAGTCTGACTTGGCCTGGTTTTTCCTCAGACCCACAATAACAGCTGGGTGTTAGAAGCTGCTAGGTCTCTCCGCAGGGAGATAAGTGGTGTGATGATACTGTCTGTTTTCATTGGCTTGATAAAAGAGCGAATATGAATATTATTCTGGGAAATGTGGAAGATTGGCATGTCTTCGTTTGAGACACCTCCCGCGCGCACACTTGATATGATTGACTTGGTGTCTTTGATAGTGGATTCCTGAGAGGTGGAACTTCAATGAAAAAATTACAGCTTAGCAGGTCGCATTGAACAGAATCGGTTAGCAAAACCATGTGTGTGTGTGTGTGTGGCTGACAAGACCAAACTGCAGCACTGATCTATTTATCAGAAGGGCTCTTACAGGGTACTGTACATCAGTGGTAGGGGCTTAGAGACACACTTAAACTGATAACTAACTCTGTCTGTCTCTCTCACCCTCTCTCATTATCTCACTCTCCCTCTCTTGCCCCTGCTCTCTCTCTCGCTCTCCCTCATAGTGGTGGAACGTGGAGAAAGGAGAGGCCCTCCAGACCTTCTACCCGACAGGAGCCAATCTGAAAAGGATCCATGTGTCACCTGACTTCTCCACCTTCGTCACCATCGACAATATCGGAATCCTCTACATCCTGAAGAAGGTGGAATGAGAGGGAGGCATAGCTCATTAGTCTAAAGTGGTTTCCTTATAGCGCATTAGTCTAAAGGGGGCGTAGCTCAATAATGGAAATAGTTCTCGTCTCCTCTCCTTGCATTGATCTGAAAGAGCCAGACAGGTGAGAGCCAATGTCCGTTAGTCATCTGCCATGTTGCTTTAGCCTGCGTTCTCAGATCAGAGTAGGTGAAGAACAGGAGATCTGCTAAAGGGAAAAATCCATCATTTCTACTGCTCCGCCTTCTTCAGCATGCCATAACAGTCACAACAAAATGTATATCCTGACAAAATGAACTATTCTGCTTTTCTTATTGTATCGGGACCATTGAAAAAATGCATTTGATTCTTACTGCACTGAGGTAAATTGCATGCAATATGGAGAGATTTTTCTTTGCTCTTTTTAACTAGGAAAATCTATATTATAATGAAATGCACCAGCATTATCTGTTGTGATTCTACAGTGATGTTGTCAAACACAGTGAATTGGTTTTGTATTTCTAAGTGCCCAATGAGTCTTTGGCTTTGTCGATGTCGTGGCACTCTGCAAATGGTCATGATTGTGTTCTGTCGTCTTAAACAAAGTAGATGTATTTTTCCCTGTGAAGTTCGGACGGCAGGGAGCCTAGCGATTAAGAGCGTTGGGCCAGTAACCTAAAGGTTGCTGGTTCGAATCTGAGCCGACTGGGGGAAAATCTTTCTATGCCCTTCAGCAACGCACCTAACCCTAATTGTCTTGTAAGTCGCTCTGGATAAGAGTGTCTGTTGACTAAAATGTACAAATGTAACGGTCTAAACCTGTGTATTTGGACTAACTAAAGCCTTAAAGATGGAGTCCGCAGTATGGGGAAGCCTACCCACCACTTTTTTTTTTGTTGTTGTTGTCCGGGCTGAGGAACGTCACACAGCATGGTAAAACTAATAGCAGGACATATTGTGCTCTTCTATCGCGCATGCACTGATGTCTGAGGGGGAAACTGTTGGTCGTTTGCAGTAACTTCTTTGTTGTTGTAATATCACAAACGGACATGGCAGTTTCACCATTAAGGATTCCAGCTTGAATGTGTTAAGGGCACATATACTAAGGAAAATGTGGGAAAGGAAAGGTCCAAATGATAGGGAACCAGCTCAGTCTCAAGTCAGATTTAGACGTTCATCCATGTTTCTCAAACGTCACATTTCAAAGTGTTTAAGGTTAAGTCCAGGCATTAACTCCATATTCTTAAGGCTGATTTGTTAAGGTAAGGGATAAGGTTTGGGTTAGGCTTAACTTTCTATTGCTGTATTCGAAATTGCAACCTTTGGAATCAGAGGGAGATGCTTCCACCCATCCGCCATCCCTGTCCACAACGCCCTAGCAAAACCCAAACCTTATTGAAGGTAACAGCGCTCACTGTTGCCCCCTAGTGGCTGGTTTCCACGTCATTTCCCAACATCTTCAGACTTGGATGGACGTCGAATACTGACTTGTATTACGGGTGACCTGGCTGGTTTGCAATGTTATCAACAAATCAGGTTACTGCCATAAATGCATAAAAAATGTGTATTGGTTCAGCCCACTTTCTAGAGCCAATGAGTAATTCAAACCTTGACCAAAGGCATTTGTCAGAATAGCATCTGTCGACTATGTTTACTATCAAGTTCAATACTGTTTCGGACATTTTCTACACTAATTGTATCAATAGAGCCTGTTTTTTTTTGTACAAGTCCTTTTTTTATTGTAAATATCTTGCTTTCATACATTTTGTTTTCTTATTACTACTGAGCCACGCTCTAGTGAGCTTTGTAGGAAGGCACTATGATTTTTCTCTTGTGGTCTGTATCAAGGACATGGCCTTGTTCCAATACTTTGACAATGCGTCCTTCCTTCCATCATTGCTTGACTTCATCTCTGATCTGATGCTATTGAATAGCTGACCGATTGCTTCCACTTCATGGCTGACAATCCAGAGTCATTTAAAATCTGTGATTATTGAAGGGAAGGCTGTGATTTCAAAGTATTCAATCTGGGCCTTGTTTTTGATGTCAGAACATGTGCTCTTACCTATTGGTGCTTTGAACTCAGTGTGCAAGTAAATCATCAGAGGAGGTCTCTCCCTGTCAATCAAATCTGTGAAGTCTTGAGGTGATCTCAGGACATGAATACTGTTATGGTAAAGTGCTTGTGTGTGGTCTGTAATGTATAATACCTTAGAGAATAAAACATTCTATGACAGCAGGTGGCTTACATACTCCTCTTAATTTATCATTAAATAATTTGATGTTCACTGTCCAGAGCATAGTGTAGTATTTGATCTACACTGATCAAAAAACCGCAACATGTAAAGTGTTGGTCGCATGTTTCATGAGCTGAAATAAAACATTCCTGAAATTTTCCATACGCACAAAAAGCTTATTTCTTTAACAAATTTGTTTACATACTTTTTTGTGAGCATTTCTCCTTTGCTGAGATGATCCTGACAGCTGTGGCATATCAATAAGCTGATTAAACAGCATAATCATTATGTATAAGGCCATTCTAAAATGTACAGTTTTGTCACACAACACAATGCCACAGATGTCTCAAGTTTTGAGGGCGTGTGCAATTGGCGTACTGACTACAGGAATGTCCACCATAGCTGTTGCCAGAGAATTGGATGTTCATTTCTCTACCATAAGCCGCCTCCAACATTGTTTTAGAGAATTTGGAAGTACGTCCATCCGGCATCACAACCACAGACCACGTATAACCATGCCAGCCCAGGACCTTCACATCCGACTTCTTCACCTGCGGGATCATCTGAGACCAGCCACCCGGACAGCTGATGAAGCTGTGGGTTTGCACAATTGAATAATTTCTGCACAAACTGTCAGAAACCGTCTCAAGAAAGCTCATCTGTGTGCTCATCGTTCTCACCAGGGTCTTGACCTGACTGAAGTTCGGTGTCGTAACTGACTTCAGTGGGCAAAGGCTCACCTTCGATGGTCACTGGCACGCTGGAGAAGTGTGCTCTTCACGGATGAACAGTTTCCACTGTACCGGGCAGATGGCAGCGTGTATGGCGTTGTGTGGCCGAGCGGTTTGCTGATGTCAACGTTGTGAACAGAGTGCTCCATGGTAGTGGTGGGGTTATGGTATGGGCAGGCATAAGCTACGGATAACGAACACAATTGCGTTTTATCGATGGCAATTTGAATGCACAAAGAGACCGTAACGAGATCCTGAGGCCCATTGTCGTGCCATTAATCACCCGCCATCACCTCATGTTTCAGTATGATAATGCACGGCCCCACATCGCAAGGATCTGTACACAATAACTGGAAGCTGAAAATGTCCCAGTTCTTCCATACTCACCAGACATGTCACCCATGATGCATGTTTGGGATGCTCTGGATCAACGTGTACGACAGCGTGTTCCAGTTCCCGCCAATATCCAGCAACTTTGCACAGCTATTAAGAGGAGTGGGACAACATTCCACAGGCCACAATTAACAGCCTGATCAACTCTATGTGAAGGAGATGTGTTATGCTGCATGAGGCAAATGGTGGTCCCACCAGATACTGACTGGTTTTCTGATCCACGCCCCTACCATTTTTTTTAAGGTATCTGTGACCAACAGATGCACATCTGTATTCCCAGTCATGTGAAATCCATAGATTAGGGTCTAATTAATTTATTTCAATTGACTGATTTCATTACATAAACTTTAACTCGGTAAAATCTTTGAAATTGTTGCATGTTGATGTTTGTGTTTAATGGATAAGAGAAGTTAGATCTGAAGCAGTTTGAACGAAAAAAGCAAAAGCAAAAAAAACAAACTACGATGATGATGTGTAGACTAGACATATAAAGTGTGTGTGTGTGTGTCAGCGTGACAGAGAGGAGATGCTGCTGACTGTAGAGGCTGCATGGCTGTCAGTGTTAGCTCCTCCAGGGAGGGAGTGCTGGGTTAGCTAGCTGCTGACACAACGTTGGTCACGCTCCGTCTGCTCCTGACACATCCTTCTGACAGACCGCTGGTGGGGCCGACAAGCCCAACATACCACGCTGCCTGTCTCCTTATACCACGCTTCCTGTCTCCTTATCTCACTCTGCCTGTCTCCTTATACCACGCCGCCTGTCTCCTAATACCACTCTGCCTGTCTCCTTATCCCACGCTGCCTGTCTCCTTATCCCACGCTGCCTGTCTCCTTATCCCACGCTGCCTGTCTCCTTATCCCACGCTGCCTGTCTCCTTATCCCACGCTGCCTGTCTCCTTATCCCACGCTGCCTGTCTCCTTATCCCACGCTGCCTGTCTCCTTATCCCACGCTGCCTGTCTCCTTATCCCACTCTGCCTGTCTCCTTATCCCACGCTGCCTGTCTCCTTATACCACTCTGCCTGTCTCCTTATACCACTCTGCCTGTCTCCTTATCCCACGCTGCCTGTCTCCTTATCCCACGCTGCCTGTCTCCTTATCCCACGCTGCCTGTCTCCTTATCCCACGCTGCCTGTCTCCTTATCCCACTCTGCCTGTCTCCTTATCCCATGCTGCCTGTCTCCTTATCCCACTCTGCCTGTCTCCTTATCCCATGCTGCCTGTCTCCTTATACCACGCTGCCCGTCTCCTTACACCGTGCTGCCCGTCTCCTTATACCACGCTGCCTGTCTCCTTATACTACGCTACCTGTCTCCTTATACCACGCTGCCTGTCTCACCATGCTTCCTCTCTCTCTCTGTATCCCTCTGTGTGTCAAAGCCCAACCTGTAAAGGCTGTGGATCTGGGAATGATTATGATGGTTGATGGATACTGATGGTTGAAGTTGAAACCTAGAACCACTGAATTCATATTTCGTCTGGATTGAACAACCAAAGCCCACTTTCAATTGGTTTGTTTGGACATTGTTAAAATGGAGAGGGTCTCATGAGAGTTTGTACCACCTTGTGGAGGTGTGTGTGTGTGTGTGTGTGTGTGTGTGTGTGTGTGTGTGTGTTAGATCTACTTCTGTGTCTGTATTCAAATCCCTTCGTCCTGGGACCAGTGTGAAGTTCTCCAGTCTTTGTCAGTATCCTCAGTAAAAAGTCTTTTCACTCATTTTAATGAATCATTGTCTCTGGTTGAGTTAATTAAAACCAGCTGAAAGGCTTTGCATTCGCTCACAGAAGGAAACTGACGCTGGGTCTTTAAGGGCTAAGAGACTTGACAAAGGTCTTACTCATTAGGCACCAAAGCAAGAAGCCATACTGAAACAGGGAGGGACTATCTGAACTTCAATAGAAACGCTCATTTTCATTTTCCGTTGCGAAACGTTTTGCTACGATGTGCTATAATGAATGCGATCCAGAGCTATACGTCCCATCTCAAACATAGGTCATTAATTTTTCTGGTTTACTGGCCTAGTTAGCTTAGTTAGCGTTCACAATGATGGATCTAGGTCTTGGCTAATACTTCAGGCACATTTCTAGACCTCCCTAGTTCCAGTGTAAAAGTGGAAGGCCCCAACTGGAGACTTGTTTTCCCAGAAGCCTTTGGGAGGGCTGGGCTGGAAGATTTCATTCAAGACATGTGAACCCCCTGGGTTCTGTCTGCGCAATACTTTAATTATGATGGATCTAGTTCTTGGCTAATGCATCAGGCACATTCTTAGACCTCCCTAGTTGTTTTCCCAGAAACCTTTGGGAGGGCAGTCTTCTGTCTCCTCTCTGCTGCCTGCTGTCTCCTGCTTCCTCTCTGCTACCTGCTGTCTCCCGTTTCCTCTCTGCTACCTGCTGTCTCCTGTTTCCTCTCTGCTGCCTGCTGTCTCCTGTCTCCTCTGTGTTGTCTCCTGTCTCCTCTGTGCTCTCTGCTGTCTCCTGTCTCCTCTCTGCGGTCTGCTGTCTCCTCTCTGCGGTCTGTTGTCTCCTGTTTCCTCTCTGCTGCCTGCTGTCTCCTCTGTGTTGTCTCCTGTCTCCTCTGTGTTGTATCCTGTCTCCTCGGCTGCCTGCTGTCTCCTGTCTCCTCTGTGTTGTCTCCTGTCTCCTCTGCTGCCTGCTGTCTCCTGTCTCCTCTGTGCTCTCTGTGGTCTCCTGTCTCCTCTCTGCGGTGTGCTGTCTCCTCTCTGCGGTCTGTTGTCTCCTCTCTGCGGTCTCCTGTCTCCTCTCTGCGGTCTGCTGTCTCCTCTACTGTCTCCTGTCTCCTCTGTGCTGTCTCCTGTCTCCTCTGTGCTGTCTCCTGTCTCCTCTGCTGCCTGCTGTCTCCTGTCTCCTCTGTGCTCTCTGTGGTCTCCTGTCTCCTCTCTGCGGTGTGCTGTCTCCTCTCTGTGGTCTGTTGTCTCCTCTCTGCGATCTCCTGTCTCCTCTCTGCGGTCTCCTGTCTCCTCTGTGCTGTCTCCTGTCTCCTCTGTGCTGCCTGCTGTCTCCTGTCTCCTCTGTGCTGTCTCCTGTCTCCTCTGTGCTGTCTCCTGTCTCCTCTCTGCTGTCTCCTGTCTCCTCTGTGCTGTCTCCTGTCTCCTCTCTGCTGCCTGCTATCTCCTTTACTGTCTCCTGTCTCCTCTGTGCTGTCTCCTGTCTCCTCTGTGCTGTCTCCTGTCTCCTCTCTGCTGCCTGCTGTCTCCTGTCTCCTGTCTCCTCTGTGCTGTCTCCTGTCTCCTCTCTGCTGCCTGCTATCTCCTTTACTGTCTCCTGTCTCCTCTGTGCTGTCTCCTGTCTCCTCTCTGCTGCCTGCTGTCTCCTCTACTGTCTCCTGTCTGCTGTCTCCTGTCTCCTCTCTGCGGTCTCCTGTCTCCTCTCTGCTGCCTGCTGTCTCCTCTACTGTCTCCTCTCTGTGGTCTCCTGTCTCCTCTATGCTGCCTGCTGTCTCCTCTACTGTCTCCTGTCTGCTGTCTCCTGTCTCCTCTCTGTGGTCTCCTGTCTCCTCTCTGCTGCCTGCTGTCTCCTCTACTGTCTCCTCTCTGCGGTCTCCTGTCTCCTCTATGCTGCCTGCTGTCTCCTCTACTGTCTCCTGTCTCCTCTCTGCTGCCTGCTGTCTCCTCTACTGTCTCCTCTCTGCGGTCTCCTGTCTCCTCTATGCTGCCTGCTGTCTCCTCTACTGTCTCCTGTCTCCTCTCTGCTGCCTGCTGTCTCCTCTACCTTCTCCTGTCTGCTGTCTCCTCTCTGCGGTCTCCTGTCTCCTCTCTGCTGCCTGCTGTCTCCTCTACTGTCTCCTTTCTGCGGTCTCCTGTCTCCTCTATGCTGCCTACTGTCTCCTCTCTGCGGTCTCCTGTCTCCTCTCTGCTGCCTGCTGGCTCCTCTATTGTCTCCTGTCTGCTGTCTGTCTGCTCAATACTTTAATTTTCTTTTCTGTTTTCTTTTCTTTCTTTTCATTATCTTCCCTCATGCATTTTTCAAGTGTTTTATATTTTTCAGCCACACACACACACACACATACACATACACATACATACACACGCACACACACATAGGGTGCTGGGGGGACGGTGAACTGTAGGTTATGCAATATTGATTGGTTCCTCCACCATTGAGACCTCTGGCCAAGCAGGGCAGCTGTCTGTCATACTTATCATGCATAGGGAGTGTGAGTGAGTGCATCTATATACTGTATGTGTTGTGAAAAACAATGATGGCGTCAGTTTGTGTGTGTAACAGTGACGTGTATATGGCCCCGGGGTTGTAGATTTCACTGTCTGGCACTGTGGCTGTGTTACCTGACTTACACTCCCCCCTCCACTGACCCTGCCAGGAAAGTGGTTCCTGCCACATTGGAGCACAGTCGCCACATTAACCCTCTCCCACCTGCTGACCACTGCTTCCTGTCAGACCTCTGAGCCCCTGCGCGTCCCCTTTCTCCCTCCCCTGACCTTGGTTGAACATTGGTTCCTGTCAGCTGTCCACGCTGCTGCCCTCCGCCTTTATTTCTCCCCCATGTCGAGCGAGGGATCGGGCTCCGGTCCAGACCGCGATCGCATGGGTCAACTTCCATTCCACTCCCTACCCCCTTCCCTTAGCCACCTAACCATTCACTCTGTGCGGATCTGAAGTAACCGGATAGGTGTATGTAATAAAGGGATATTATAGCCTAAATATAGTTAAGTAGATCTTGCTATCACATCCTACACAGTCCATTCAGATCTGTACACTTCGAAGGGGGTAGGAGACAAGGGAAGGTTGGTAGGGAGTATAGACTGAAATGAGAAGGGCCCAGAGAGAGCAGATGCTCCAGTCACTCGTGCCTCACCTGGTTGTAGCTAACCCAGCATGATGTCAGAGGCAATAACACACAAAGTGGACCTACAGATCAGGGTTATAGAGGGGGGCGGGGCAAGCTGATATGTCTGCCCCCTCCACCAATCTGGTTGTAGTGGAGTGGGTTCTAACTGGCTGTGGAGGAAAGGGACCCCTAGCCCCCAGCCTTTACCCCCTAAATATGTGAACACAATGCCACGGATTGGCCAGTGCACACACCTGCCTGACCAGGTCTCAATCAATTGGTGATTGATCACTTATCTTGCAGCTTTCACGTGGGTGAAAGGACACCACAAAAACCCTAGTCATAGACTGTTCTCTCTGCTACCGCACGGCAAACGGTACCGGCATGCCAAGTCTAGGTCCATGAGGCTTCTTAACAGCTTCTAATCAAATGGCTACTCGACTATTTGCATTGCCCCCTCTTTTATGCACTGCTACTCTCTGTTATTATCTATGCATAGTCACTTTAATAACTCTACCTACATGTACATATTACCTCAATTACCTCGACTGACTCTGTACCGGTACCCCCTGTATATAGCCTCCACATTGACTCTGTACCGGTACCCCCTGTATATAGCCTCGCTATTGTTATTTTACTGCTGCTCTTTAGTTATTTGTTACTTTTATTTATTTTCATTTTTTAGGTATTTTTCTTAACTGCATTGTTGGTAGGGGCTTGTAAGTAAGCATTTCACGGTAAGGTCTACAGCTGTTGTATCCGGCACGTGACAAATAACAGTTTGATTTGATGGCTTTCCAAACAGAGAAGAAAAGTAAGGATATGTGTGAGAATACAGGGATAAGGCTTTTTATCTGGCTAGTGGTGGATGAATCTCTCCCCCTGTCCAGGTGGATTCTGGGATGTTAATCCTCGCAGCTAGCAGCACAGTTTTGGCTGTGACACGACGGACGGAAGTTGAGGCTGCTTCTTCCAGATAATACCTACACACACACAAACACACAAATACACACGCACACAAACACACACACACACAAACACACACGCACGCACACAAACCAGAACAACCTGTCTCTTAATCTGTTTTGTACCCAAGAATAAGATTTGTCTAATCGTGACTGGTAAAGTAGAAGCCACAAAATTCAACACAAGCTTTAAAGCCCTATTTTCAGATTGACAGTCGGCCGCTTTTTTTAGTGTTATGACCTAGATATGGCACGTTGTGTTGCTACGGTGATCTGATTATAAGGTTGGGGCTGTGAGTGAATGTTTGCTTCTGTAAATCTCTTTAAGAGTTTAACAGTTTTTGTATATTTTCTTTCTGTCCAGCCACATCTCAAGCCCATAGATTTAATATGACTCATACATCACATTATGTTAGCAAGTAAAGTCCTCTAAAGCTAGTAGAAGGATTTTTATAATGCAGATCCTGCTTTTGCCCCGCTAGATAGGAATTGCTTGCTCTTTGGGGTTTTAGGCTGGGTTGCTGTATAAGCACTTTGTGACATCTGCTGAAGTAAAAATACAATAAATACATTTGAATGTACAAAGTGGAATGGGGAACTCCCTCAATCATCTCCAATTTGAATAGATTGAGTTAGACATGCTATGAAAATGCAGTGTAAATTGTCATAAGTTATCTCAGAGGAGATACTTGGTTTGTCTCATTGGAAGGAAGGGTCTCACCATGTGTCTGTTTTTTTTATCCAACCCCCCCCCCGATATATTCACACACACACACACATTAGGTTGGCGAGGCTGGAGCAGAGGGCAGGCCGAGGGTAGTGCCCAATGAGCAGTTTAGGGGCCTATGTTCCTTGCTCAAGGGAAAAGTGTGGGAAATGATATCATCAATATGATATGAGATATACATATAGGCTAGCCTACTATACGACTATGAGTTAGAGGTTGAGGTGTCTAAATGGGTTTCCACTTTGTGTCATTTGTAGACAAAAGACATAAGAGTGTGTGTTTTAACACATTTGTGAGGAAAAGAAAGCAGGGTATACTTGCATGATCTCTCTGGCACCATTTAACATAATGTTCCCTGTCTGCCACCAGTAGTGCTTCTGCTGCTCAACTCAAACTTAGTGTGACACATTCAGAGCAGTGTGATTGCTCTGGAGAGAAGTTGCCCCTAACCACAGATCTAGGATCAGATTAAATAACTCCCAATCTGAACCTTAACCATCAGAGGGTTGAAGTATCCTCTGACACTGGGTCAGATTAACTAACTCCCAATCTGAACCTTAACCATTAGAGGGATGAAGAATCATCTGACACTAGGTGAGATTAACTAACTCCCAATCTGAACCTTAACCATCAGAGGGTTGAAGTATCCTCTGACACTGGGTCAGATTAACTAACTCCCAATCTGAACCTTAACCATTAGAGGGATGAAGAATCATCTGACACTAGGTGAGATTAACTAACTCCCAATCTGAACCTTAACCATCAGAGGGTTGAAGTATCCTCTGACACTGGGTCAGATTAACTAACTCCCAATCTGAACCTTAACCATTAGAGGGATGAAGAATCATCTAACACTAGGTCAGATTAACAAACTCCCAATCTGAACCTTAACCATTAGAGGGATGAAGAATCATCTGACACTAGGTCAGATTAACAAACTCCCAATCTGAACCAACCATTAGAGGGTTGAAGTATCCTCTGACACTGGGTCAGTGATTGGCGGCAGAGCTGAAATCTGTTTCCCTGTTGGTTTTGTAATATGTGTGATGTGATTTGTTTATAATGTGTCATGTTTCGAGCGGTGTGATTTTCAGGGTCTTTCTTGGACTTCATTTTAATGTCAAATGTTTGTTAGTCATTTTGGGGGGGGATGAATTATTCATTTAACTTTCATGACTTCAAAGCTGGATTTGATCCACAACCTTTTTCCAAGTGTGCTGAGAGATCCACTACCCACTTACTTTGACCACACAGCATCCTTTCAACCTCCAATGCAATAGGGTCTCTCACCCAACATGTTGCATCATGACCTGTATTCCTATACTGGAAATCTACTCTTCATTCGGCCACTGCTATAGTAGTCTACTGCTACATATAACTAGTAGTGAGTCCATGCTTACGATACAAGTTTAGTACTAACTTAACTTCATGCTGTTGATTCTCCCTCTTATTAAATGCACTTTTGAAGTCCCTGTAGGTAAGAACGAATGCCATGAATTTCAAGTGTGGATCAGTAGAATGTAAATGGAACTATAAGTCCAAACTATTTTTGCTGTCTTACAGTGTCACGGGAGATATAAGCAGCTTCGTCTGCTGTGGTCTTTCCTCTCTAATGTGACTGTTGAGGAGTACAGAACAGCTTCTTGCAATACTAATCCGACTGGGCTTAGAGATCTGTCATAGCAGGTCTAGTCTGCTGAAGCCCTTATGAGGGTGGTGTCAGTATTAGTTCTCTATAGTTACATGTTCCTCTACTTCCTGAATTGGTGTGTTGAGCGTTACTAAGTGCCTGGCTGTCTCTGTATTCAAACCACACAATTGTTTGGCAAGGCAACGCCATCTTGACCAATACAGAAACAGACTTACACCCAAGCTCACATGACCTTAAGCAGGTAGAACACATAGGTGTATCTCTATGGATGTACCATTGCTGTGATTTCTGGACCCCGGTGTCAACCATGGGGCCACGTTCCAACTCTAGGTTGGAGGCCTTGCTTTGGCACAATCCTAGGCGCTGGTTTGATTATGTAAAGCCAGAGAGCGTGTTCTTGTCTTAGCCAGGACTCTGAAGCCCCGGAGGCAGACAGGCAGGTCAGGGTCATTTCCTGGGGGCAGAAGGATGACATCAGGCCAGAGAGAGAGGGATGAATTTGTTATGTTTTTTGGCCTGTTCTGTTCTGGCCCACCTCAGTGTATCCCCTCTACCCTCTGAAAGAGTGGCTGGCTGCCAGATTGTGTACAGTGTGTGTGTCTGTGCCGGTCTGTGCGTGGGTGTATGCCAGGCAGCACCATCCTGCGAGGACTTGGCACACTCATCACAGTCAGAGCAGGTCCAGTCTGAACAGGTCACACAACACCCAGCTCCAGACACGTTGTAATGTCAGGTGCACCAGTACAGTGAAATGTCTTTCTTGCAGCTCGAACCCCAACAATGCAGTAATCAATAACAATGTTTTACTAAAAATCAATGATGATGAATCCATAACAATGTTTTACTAAAAATAACAAGGTAGAACAAAAACACATGAGATATAAGACAAGCTGTGAGCGTGTTTAATTCTAATTCCACTAATTGTGAGGTAATATGAATGCAGTACTTGTGTGCCTGTGTATGTGTATGTGCACGGGCGTGTGTGTGTTCCTCCGCATTTTATTGTTTGTTAATTACAATATACTACTGTGTGTAGCTGCAAATAGCAGGTGCTGTTGATGACTCAGTGAAAACATGTTTTGGACTGTGTTCAGTCAGTAGTTTACCAAATGAAGCACATTGTTATTACGGGAAACACTTTGGCTGCCCTGACTGTCAATGTTGTCACATCTAATTCTCTCCTGTTCTCCCTCTCTACCTCCCCAGTACACAAAGCTCTACCACTGTATCCTTTGTGTGAATTAGTGGCGCCTTGCCAGGTTTGTAAATATGCTGGAAATGTTCCAGGGAATATACTGGAAATGGACACAGGATGTTGTGGTGGTGTTTTTCGGGAAGGTTAATTCGTTGGAAGAGGTCTGTAATTCGGCGAACCTCGTTTCCAGGTTTTAATGAATGAATGAATGCGAGATATCATTACATAACCGCATATCCTCAGCTGCCTCGTTTAGTCGTCGATGGCTGCCAGGTACACACGCCATCTGGGACGTTGGCCCTGTCGCACCGCCTATCAGAGGGAAGATATCCCTCTCTCCATCGCTCTGACTCTCTTTTTCAATAGCCTAAATACTGAATGTCTGTCTCTTGTCTTTTCCTGTCCTTCTCTTTCACCCTTCCAGATGTTCTACAGTAGATCTCTCTCCTTTTCTCCCTACATCTTTCTCTCTATCCCCATTTCACTCCCCTCACCGTCTCTCCTTTTCTCCCTACATCTCTCTCTCTATCCCCATCTCACTCCCCTCACCGTCTCTCCTTTTCTCCCTACATCTCTCTCTCTATCCCCATCTCACTCCCCTCACCGTCTCTCCTTTTCTCCCTACATCTCTCTCTCTATCCCCATCTCACTCCCCTCACCGTCTCTCCTTTTCTCCCTACATCTCTCTCTCTATCCCCATCTCACTCCCCTAACCGTCTCTCCTTTTCTCCCTACATCTCTCTCTCTATCCCCATCTCACTCCCCTCACCGTCTCTCCTTTTCTCCCTACATCTCTCTCTCTATCCCCATTTCACTCCCCTCACCGTCTCTCCTTTTCTCCCTACATCTCTCTCTCTATCCCCATCTCACTCCCCTCACCGTCTCTCCTTTTCTCCCTACATCTCTATCTCTATCCCCATCTCACTCCCCTCACCGTCTCTCCTTTTCTCCCTACATCTCTCTCTCTATCCCCATCTCACTCCCCTCACCGTCTCTCCTTTTCTCCCTACATCTCTCTCTATCCCCATCTCACTCCCCTCACCGTCTCTCCTTTTCTCCCTACATCTCTCTCTCTATCCCCATCTCACTCCCCTCACCGTCTCTCCTTTTCTCCCTACATCTCTCTATCCCCATCTCACTCCCCTCACCGTCTCTCCTTTTCTCCCTACATCTCTCTCTCTATCCCCATCTCACTCCCCTCACCGTCTCTCCTTTTCTCCCTACATCTCTCTCTCTATCCCCATCTCACTCCCCTCACCGTCTCTCCTTTTCTCCCTACATCTCTCTCTCTATCCCCATCTCACTCCCCTCACCGTCTCTCCTTTTCTCCCTACATCTCTCTCTCTATCCCCATCTCACTCCCCTCACCGTCTCTCCTTTTCTCCCTACATCTCTCTCTCTATCCCCATCTCACTCCCCTCACCGTCTCTCCTTTTCTCCCTACATCTCTCTCTCTATCCCCATCTCACTCCCCTCACCGTCTCTCCTTTTCTCCCTACATCTCTCTCTATCCCCATCTCACTCCCCTCACCGTCTCTCCTTTTCTCCCTACATCTCTCTCTCTATCCCCATCTCACTCCCCTCACCGTCTCTCCTTTTCTCCCTACATCTCTCTCTCTATCCCCATCTCACTCCCCTCACCGTCTCTCCTTTTCTCCCTACATCTCTCTCTATCCCCATCTCACTCCCCTCACCGTCTCTCCTTTTCTCCCTACATCTCTCTCTCTATCCCCATCTCACTCCCCTCACCGTCTCTCCTTTTCTCCCTACATCTCTCTCTCTATCCCCATCTCACTCCCCTCACCGTCTCTCCTTTTCTCCCTACATCTCTCTCTCTATCCCCATCTCACTCCCCTCACCGTCTCTCCTTTTTCTCAGTAATGTCTTTGTGAACACACATTCTGTAGTAATGTCTCTTACACAAAACTAGCGCAGACAGCAAAGTGCAGTCAGTGAGAGAGAACCCTCTCCCCTCCCTATGCTTCCTCCAGAGATGTAGATAAATATTTCACACACTATGCCACTCTCCACCCTGCCCATAATATCTTCCCCCATCTGAGGTAAGAGAAGCCAGCTACTGCCCACCATGCTTCCAAGTCTCAGTGTACAATGTTTATTCACAAGCGTTTCAGGAGACAGAATCGACGATAAACACAGAAAGTGATGAAGCCAGAAGCTATATAGCCGCTATCCTTGACTTCTTCCTACCATATTACTGTACCCAGAATGACCCAGTATCTATCTCAATTGACTGCAGATTGTTGATGTCCAATCGACAGCAGGAGAATCACAGAATCGACACTAACCACAGAAGCCAGTCTATAGCCCCAATCGTTGCCCTTGGTCTCTTGCAGTATGGACCCATATACCTTACCCAGAATGGCCCAGTAGCTATCTCAATTGAGTGCAGATTGTTGGTACCGCAGGTACCGTTGGTACTGCAGGATGTGGCCGACTCATTGCAGGGGTTTATGGTGTGGAACGAACCCTCACTCTGCCTTTGAACAGCTTGCTGTAAATGTTGATGGCCTTGGTTTTATGGGTCTCTAGCGCAAGCCTGCTGCTTCTGGGGGAGTTTGTGGTCTGAGTCTGGGTTTCTGGGGTAGTTGGTGGTCTGAGTCTGGGTTTCTGGGGGAGTTGGTGATCTGGGTTTCTGGGGGAGTTGGTGGTCTGAGTCTGGGTTTCTGGGGGAGTTGGTGATCTGGGTTTCTGGGGGAGTTGGTGGTTTGAGTCTGGGTTTCTGGGGGAGTTGGTGGTTTGAGTCTGGGTTTCTGGGGGAGTTGGTGGTCTGAGTCTGGGTTTCTGGGGGAGTTGGTGGTTTGAGTCTGGGTTTCTGGGGGAGTTGGTGGTTTGAGTCTGGGGGAGTTGGTGGTTTGAGTCTGGGTTTCTGGGGGAGTTGGTGGTCTGAGTCTGGGTTTCTGGGGGAGTTGGTGGTTTGAGTCTGGGGGAGTTGGTGGTTTGAGTCTGGGTTTGTGGGGGAGTTGGTGGTTTGAGTCTGGGGGAGTTGGTGGTTTGAGTCTGGGGGAGTTGGTGGTTTGAGTCTGGGTTTCTGGGGGAGTTGATGGTTTGAGTCTGGGTTTCTGGGGGAGTTGGTGGTCTGAGTCTGGGTTTCTGGGGGAGTTGGTGGTTTGGGTTTCTGGGGGAGTTGGTGGTCTGAGTCTGGGTTTCTGGGGGAGTTGGTGGTCTGGGTTTCTGGGGGAGTTGGTGATCTGGGTTTCTGGGGGAGTTGGTGGTCTGAGTCTGGGTTTCTGGGGGAGTTGGTGGTCTGGGTTGGTGGTCTGAGTCTGGGTTTCTGGGGGAGTTGGTGATCTGGGTTTCTGGGGGAGTTGGTGGTCTGAGTCCGGGTTTCTTGTGGAAAGTCCTATGACAAATGTATGTGTAAAATCCGCCATACAAAGACACTTTGATTGATGCAGGTGTTTAATTGCTTTGAGGGTGTACATTGTGATTACGACACACTTCAGATGAGAGAACACTGTATGCTGACTGTGTCTCTCACTGTTACTGTAGATCAGCCGGACCGTCTCTCCTCTTTTATTTATTGTATTTGTGTGATTAGATACATATTCACATGGCCTAGACTAGAGAAAGCTTTATGGCATGCACTCCAAAGCATCCTCCTTATCTTGAAACCTGCTGGCTTCTGGGGCCTGTTCAGGAGAGTGCAAAGTTAAAGCCTATCGTGTCGTTGTGTAACTCTTCCTTACCGTAGCTTTTAGACAATATCCATCCTTTCCTCGCCATACCGTCTGGTCATCCCAAACACCAACACTGACGAATTCAATTGCATAAATACAATCCCTCAGGTCATAGGCTTTAAAGTGTATTGTAGATAATAGTTTGTCAACCCCTGCATGGATGGACGTACTTCACCGGGAACACTTTACTTGACACCCAGTGTCATAACACATTATGACCTTGTCATAAGACTGTCATGACCCATATATTTACACCTGTTGTGACAAATATTGCGTTATTTTATGGCTGGTTATGACACCTACATAAGTGTCAAGAACTTTCCTTTTGTTTTAAAGTTTGTTTCTTAAATCCTTTGTTGTTGTAATGAATTCTTTACAGTCATGTTTTTTTCATCATAACTAACTTTCATGAAGCATTATGACCATCCTGTGTCACTTTAATTTTACCAAGAAAATATACTTTATGACACTGTCAAGAAGCATTATGACCATAATCATATAAGCCAGATAGGCCTATCACCTACCTGCCCTTATATCAGTCATCTGTCAAAAAGATGGTGTCTTGTCCTGCTTCTGCATTCATCCCAGTCATCAGCAGAGCATTGAGGTAGGTGCATGTCTGACAATCAATGTGTGCGCAATTACAATGATAATTAAAAAAATACATAACATATTGTTGACAAGTAGGCTATGGTGTAATGGAATGTTTTGCGGCATTTGACACTTATGTAGGTGTCAAAACCAGCCATAAAATAACGCAATATATGTCATGACATATTTAGATCTGTTCTGAGTGGTATAACCGGTTATGTCAGCTGTTATGACACTGGGTGTCAAGTAAAGTGTTTCCCCTTCAACTTTGTGTCTACACCAACAACCAAAATAATCAGAACTATTGGGGTGGGATCACATTCAAGAATGTTTGTTGCAGTCATGTTTTTCCCCAAGACAGCTCTCAGTTCAATAGTACAGTATGTCAAACCAGCTGCTCGGCCTGGAATCTTGTGATGGTATGTCCATTTAAACGCAGGCGATTGGGCTGAGGATATTTTATTCGATGAAATAGGATAAATGGTAAAGGATGGGTAATTCATCTGCAACAGTAAGCACATAACTAGTAACATCAAATTGCCTACAACATGGAATAGGACAAATAGGGCTGGAAACAGGAAACAGATGATAGACAAAATGTCAACCAGAAAGGTTATCAAATGAAAAAGTCAAACAAATGAAGAGGAGCACAGCACTTCCATTTCAAACACACATCCAGGTAAAGGAAAAACAGGCAGGTGAGGCCATTTTATGGAAGAGAGTGAGAAAGTTCCACCTTCTGTGGTGGACTGGAGACAGGAGGGAAGTGTATGGTGATTGGTTAAACGCAAGTCCATCAGGAAGTGTGCATCACATGGGTGCATCCATAAAGAGCCTATTAAATGGATAGAGGGGCTATGCCATAAACCCTCAAAGTTCCAGAATGTGGTGAAAATGGCAGCCACATGCGTCAGGGAGAAATCCAAACCAGTCTAATTGGAATGAATGGCAGAGGCATAATCCTGACTTTACTTATCCATGAAAATCTAATTAAGGCATGTGATATCAGTGTAATAAAATTGTCAACATAAAATATTGTCATTTAATTATACAGTTTATACAGGTTTATACCAATTCTCTATAAATAGCCTCTAAAATATATGTACACAGACCATACAACTTGTCTAAGTCCCATCATCAACTGATTCTAGCCAGTGTATGTATGGATGTGGATTGACTGCATCATTTGATTAGAATGTTGGCAAATTGGCAGTTCATTTGAAAAGTTTATGGAATCATTCCTTTAAAACTGGATGGCTAGCTAGCTAACCAAAAATACAGTGCAGATACATTTTTCAAATTCATTTTTTTTACACAATTACTTATTACAGCACTGGCAAACTATGGTTGACCTACTCCCTGACCAAAATGGCTGACCTTTATCCCATCATAAGAAGGTTCCCACCATTCTAGTTTTTTAAAAACAAATTATATGGGTGCATCTCAATTGTATTTCCTTGATTCGTCGTATCCTCTCTGCCTGTCTCCGTCTAAAAATTAATTGGAGAAGGGGAGGAACCTCAGACCTCCTCCAATGCCTTTTTTTAGGTGAAAGAGCCGACACGAGGAATCAATGAAATACAATTGAGACTCACACCCTGACAAAAATCAATACAAGTTGGAAAAATGAAGGAGTCAGATAAAACATGGGACAAATGAAAAAGGACATAATCTCAACCAGTACATTACAACCCAGTAAAGTATAGACCCAGAGACCAATGTTGATTAATGGTTGTACAAGTTGTGTTTATTCCATGTGATTTACAAGGATATAAATAATGACCAAAACGTACAAAATCTGTGTGCTGGAAGCCCAAGCCTATGTACATGAGTTAGTCAGCAGTGATGTCATCACCCCCTGTCCCAACCCTCCCCAATACAATCTCTAGAACCATAGATTTATTTTCAACTCTGACCTTTTCATTTTGGTACCTTGTTTCCAGTGCGATGTGCGGCAAATATTTTATTCCTTTATTTTTGTAAATGTTTTACTACATTACATGTATGAACAATGAGCTGGCAAAATATCTATGTACATTTAGAGAGGACTATGTATGCATCCAAGGAATACATAAACACTGTGGTAAAATATTATATCTGCTTGGAGTTATGAGTCTAGCCCCATGAGAAACAGATTGGTGTGTTGACCGGACACACCAATATACAAATAATACAAATAATAATAGCTATTATTATTAATCATAAGGAGAGGAGCCATCTGAAACATTCACTCTCAGTATAGAACTATTATGGTATTTTTTTAAAGGATGGCAATCATTCTCAAGCCCGGATTTTTTCATTTCAGCATATCATATAAAAATAATGTAACATTAAGACAAGAGTAGACAAGAATTACACAAGAATAATCATAAGGTAATATAATACTCTCATATGAAACATTTAAAACGTCCGGCATTAATATGAATATTTCTTTAATTGGGATGGATGGCGTTTTGCTCAGGTAGGCGGAGCCATCCTTTGTGATGCCACTTGGCACATGGCTCACCTGTTGCATGGTGGTCCGGCACGGCTAGTCCAATTCTATCCATATTATTGTATTATTGACCATTAAACAAGAGGAAAAGAGCCAACCAGAAGTCCTTTACCTCATCCCCATTCAAATACAGACATGCCCCAGTGGTGCGTTTGTGGACAGTTGTCCGTTACGGTCCAGACCTTGGGTGACCGTGGTAAAGAGTTCAAAGGTCAAGGTCCAATTGAATGCAGAACAGGGGCTAGAGTTGTAGTTGCTTCAATGAAAGTCTACATTCACATATCTGACTGACATCTGTTACTAAGCAGTCCCTTAACTCTCTCTGTGTGTGTGTGTGTGTGTGTGTGTGTGTGTGTGTGTGTGTGTGTGTGTGTGTGTGTGTGTGTGTGTGTGTGTACACAGATAGTCCATGGGTCCAATGTTTGTGGTTTGTGGGAAGATGTCCTTGTTTTGTAATCAACCTTAAACACCAAGTTCGTTAGAGAGTGTCCATGTTTGTAGTCCTTTGACACAGAGACAGAAGGGTCCACATTTGTAGTCCTTTTTGCATGGTGTGTGAGAGGGTCCATGTTTAAGGCTGGCTACATTCTTTGTATTCCACAGTAATAGACATGGGCGTCCGGCATTGCCCTGCGAATGAGATCACACCACTTATCCAGAGAGTCCCCAAACCCCGCCTCCTATCCACCGGCCCCGCCCCTCCCTCGTCACCAGTCAGTCCAAAATGGACTCCATGCGCCTCACAAGCCACAAGCTAAACCTTTTCAGCATTTCCCAACAAAACAAGTATAGAAACCTATTTTAAACAAATTCAATCTGGACACAGGTATAGCATGTGGTTTATAAACTATTCCTTCCTGTGTCAAATAAACAAACAACGCTTTGCCACTCAAAAAATTCTCAAAATATGTCTCAAAAAAATAATCTGCTGTAAAAATCAAAGACTGATATATGATCAAGACAGGAGTCTGTTGAACTAGCAACTTTTTTTCGTTAAGTAACATTTGCTACATCATCTCTCATAGCAGTCCATTATCCTCTCCAACTGGATGGAACTGATAAACAAATGTTCCCTCCACTTTCCTCTGGGTTGCCAGTACTGGACAACAAAATCCCCCAAAACATCAACACGCAAACCTAGTGCTGGAGAATTGGCTTTGCTCTAAAAAACAACAAAGACAAAAAGACTGTTAGGGGTGGGGTTCTTAGCAGCATAATGGTCTAGATATTCTCATTCAGCTTGTCGAAGGGGTGAAAAAAGAGAGAGAGACAAAAAAGAAAAGCGAGGAGCAGAGGAACAGCAGTAGGAAGAGGAAAAAATGAGATATAACCAAATGGTTCCACCCCCCAGTCAGGAAAACAAATAAGAGTGATTGACTGACCAACCAACTGGCTGCCTGACACATCGGAGGGGAGGGCTGACCATGGAAAATGTAAAAATAGAACTGACTGTTGCCCCCTACAG